>NW_027142083.1:0-63167 GCF_036365525.1 Heterodontus francisci | reverse complement strand
TTAGGTGTTAATACACTGAATATTGAACAGCAGCAAGTGCAAACCTGAAAAAAAAGAGGGGGAAGATGCGACCGGTTCATCACGCTGGAGGTGGTGGAAATGGCGGAGGATGATCCTTTGGATATGGAGGCTGATGGGGTGAAAAGTGAAGACAAGGGGAACCCTGTCACGGTTCTGGGAGGGAGGGGAAGGGGTGAGGGTAGAGGTGCGGGGAATGGGCCGGACACGGTTGAGGGCCCTGTCAACCACAGTGGGGGGAAATCCTCAGTTGAGGAAAAAGGAGGTCATATCAGAAGCACCGTCATGGAAGGTAGCATCATCAGAGCAGATGCATCGGAGACGGAGAAACTGGGAGAATGGAATGGAGTCCTTACAGGAGGTAGGGTGTGAAGAAGTGTAGTCGAGGTAGCTGTGGGAGTCGGTGGGCTTATAATGGATATTAGTAGACAACCTATCCCCAGAGATGGCGACAGAGAAGTCGAGGAAGGGAAGTGTCAGAGATGGACCATGTAAAGGTGAGAGAAGGGTGGAAATTGGAAGCAAAGTTGATAAAGTTTTTCAGTTCGGGGCGGGAGCAGGAAACGGCACCGATACAGTCATCAATTTACCGGAAAAAGAGTTGGGGAAGGGGGCCTGAGTAGGACTGGAACAAAGAATGCTCGACATATCCCACAAAAAGACAGGCATAACTAGGACCCATGCAATCGCAGGAGGTGTAATACCTGCCCATTTACCTCCTCTCTCCTCATTATCCCAGGCCCCAAACACTCCTTTCAGGTGAAGCAGCGATTTACTTGTACTTCTTTCAATGTAGTATATTGTATTCGCTGCTCACAGTGTGGTCTCCTCTACATTGGGGAGACCAAGCGCAGACTGGGTGACCGCTTTGTGGAACATCTCCGCTCAGTCCGCAAGCAGGACCCTGCGCTTCCGGTTGCTTGCCATTTCAACACTCCCCCCTGCTCTCATGCTCACATCTCTGTCCTGGGATTGCTGCAGTGTTCCAGTGAACATCAACGCAAGCTCGAGGAACAGCATCTCATCTACCGATTAGGCACACTACAGCCTGCCGGACTGAACATTGAGTTCAATAATTTCAGAGCATGACAGCCCCCCATTTTACTTTCATTTTTAGTTATTTTTTCTTCCTTTTTTTTACATTCTTTTTTACATTTTTTACAACTTTTTTTTGCATTTATTTCATTTCATCTTAGTTTGTTCAGTTTGCTTACCCACTTTTTTTTTCAGGTTTGCACTTGCTGCTGTTCAATATTCAGTGTATTAACACCTAATCTGTACTAATGCTTTGTCTTTCAACACACCATTAACATATTGTTTGCCTTTGTTCCGTGACCTTTTGGTCAGCTATGTGGCCTTGTCCAATCTAGACCTCCTTTGTTATCTCTTGCCCCACCCCCACCTCACTTGCTTATAACCTGTGACTTTTCTAATATTTGTCAGTTCCGATGAAGGGTCACTGACCCGAAACGTTAACTCTGCTTCTCTTTCCACAGATGCTGCCAGACCTGCTGAGTGGTTCCAGCATTTCTTGTTTTAATTCTACATCTTGATCATCTGGGCCAAGATCATTTTTCACTATTGTACTGATCTCATCCTTTATTAACAAAGCTACCCACCTCCTTTCCTTTTCTTCTTATCCTTCTGAAAAGTCAAATGCCCTTGAATATTCAGTTCCCATCCTTGCTCACCTTGCAACCATTTCTCTGTAATGGCTATTGTATCATAGCCATTGATTTCTACTTTTTTTAATTCATTCAGGGGATATGGGTATCGCTGGCCAGGCCAGCATTTATTACCCATCCCTAATTACCCTTGAGAAGGTGGTGATGAGCTGCTCTATTATATTTCTATTTGTGCTATCAGTTCATCCATCTTTTTACAAATGCTGCATGCATTCAGATAAAGAGCATGAATTCTGCCTTTTTACCATTTTCCCAACTGTGACCTTATTTGCTGGTACATTATTATGTCTGTACACTCTATCCCTTTCTGTCACACTCTGGTTATCTTTACTCATATCACTATCCTGCACAATTGCCTTGTCCTTTCTCTTTAACTTTCCAAATCTCTCTTCATGTGAAACCTCTGCCCCACTATTTAGCTTAAAGCCCTCTCTACCACCCTAGTTATACGATTCGCTAGGACACTGGTCCCAGTGCAGATCAGGTGAAGGCCATTCCAACGCTACAGTTCCCTCTTTCCTCGGTACTGGTGTCAGCGCCCAATGAATCAAAACCCATTTTTCTCACACCAATCTTTGAGCCACACATTCGACTCTTTGATCTTATTTACCCTATGACAGTTTGCTCATGGCTTTGGCATTCTGCTCTTTAATTTAGCCCCAAAGTGCTCAAACACCCTCGCAGAACCTCTTTCTTCGTCCTACCTGTGTTGTTGGTACCCATGTGGACAACAACAACTAGATCCTTCCCCTCCTGGTCCAGGTTCCTCTCCAGCCCCGAGGTGATGTCCATAATCCTGGCACCTGGCAGGCAACACAGTCTTCAGGCCTCACACATTTGGCTGCACAGAACAGTATCTATCCCCCTAACTATACTATTCCCTACTCCTATCACATTCCTTTTACTCCCTCCACTTGAATGGCGCTCTGTACTACAGTGCTGTGGTCAGTTTGCTCATCCGCCCTGCAGTCCCTGCTCTCATCCACACAAGCTGCAAGAACACTGAACCCGTTGGACTAGTGCAAGGCTGAGGCTCCTCTATTGCTCCCTTCTGGATCCTCATACCAGCCTCACTAGTGGTCACACCCTTCTGTCCCTGACCACAGACCTAATCTGAAGTACCTAGCCTAAGGAGTATGACAGCCTCCTGGAACAAAGTATCCAGGTAACTTTCCCCTCCCTGATGTATCGCAGTGTCCAAAGCTTGGACTCCAGCTCATCAACTCTAAGCTGAAGTTCTTCGAGCTGCAGACATTTACAGTAGATGTGGTTGCTGCGGATCACACTGGTGTCCACCAGCTCCCATATGCTACAGCAACAAAACATCACCTGCCCTGCCATCTTTACTGTATTTTATTTAACTAATTAGGTTTCAAGTTTAGAAATATGAACCAATAATTATTTGTAGTTATATTAAATAGTTTAACTAGTTAAGCTATAAATTTAATACAATACTTTTATCTCTCCAGTACCAGTTTAAACTATTGCCCCAGTTTCGAGAAAAAAAACCTTAAAACTCACCAGCAGTCACCTACCTGCTCATCTAATTAATGCCTGTGGGCTTTAGCTTTCATCTCTCACTGTCTCCGACACCCTCTCTCGGATCACTCCTTGTTCTGTAATAGACCAGAACAGCACCTCCTCCCGCACTTACCAAATTCCCCCAATTAAGCACACTGTCTCACAGGACTCAGTCCAGTTGGACTTCATGCTACTTACTTCCCCAGATTCTCACTTATATTATCAACCTGACATCTGTCCTATGCACTCTTTTTCTGCTTCATCTTACACTCTATCTCTTTCATCAGCCAGGGAGCTCTGGCTTTGTTTGCCCTGCTTTTCTACTTTGTGGAAATGTACCTTGACTGTACCCAAACTATTTCCTTTTTAAAGGCTGCCCATTGTTCTGTTACAGTTTTGACTTCAATTTACCTGGGACAGATCTGTTCTCACCCCACTGAAATTGGCCATCCTCCAAACTAGTATTGTTACATTAGATTGATCCTTGTCCTTTTCCATGGTTAACCAAAACCTTATGATACTATAGTCACTGCTCTCTAAATGTTCCCTGACTGACACTTGATCCTTTTAACTCACCTTATTCCCTAGAACAAGATCCAGCAAAAACCAGATTCAAACCAAGAGGGTCTAAATTTCAATTTTGTAGTTTGTGTTGAATTAGCTGCTCTACTCTTGCACTGCAATTGGCCTAATTTTCATTGGGTTTGAGGGAGTGGGGTGAAATCAGCCAGAGTTCCTGCTCCAGATTGCAATCCAGAGAGCCCTGCTGGAAAATGTGCATGTATAGATGTCAGGTGAGAACAGGAAAGAGCTTAGCTGTGAAAGCTCAGACCCCACAGTCTAGGGCTGGAATTTAACGTTGTGGCGGTTGCCCTGCCGACCGACTGAAAAGTTGGAGGCCAGCCCGCCTCCGGTGGGCCTGGAAGCCATGCTGCTATTTTGCATGGCTCAGACCTTTAACTGACCTCAGGCAGGGCACTGTCCCTCTGAGGCAGGAGGTCCCACCTCCAACAGCTGCCAGTCAATCAGTGGGCTGGCAGTTCTTCTGTCCCAGCAGTGCCACTGGGAGCGCTGGCCACTGCTGGAACTGCACCCAGCTGGACAAGGAATGATGGAAATCGACCTCCAAAGAGGTAAGTGGGGTTGGGCCTCGTTGGGGACAATAGACTAGGCCCTGGCAATCAGTGGGAATCAGAGAGCAGGGCAGGGGGGATAGTTTTAGCGGGGATGGCCCGTGATGCTGGGGGCTCTCCATGGGGTACAGGTGCCTGAACAGGTGAACCTCACCCCAGCCCGCAAGAAGGCCACCAGATTGTACTGGACAGCCTCCTCAGGTGCTGAAGTGCCTGTCTGTCACAAGCAAAATACCAGCAGCAGCAGGAAAAGGCCTTTAAGTGGCCACTTATGGGCCCTAATTGGCCTGAGGCAGGCAGGCTGTTTGCCACCTGCCCTGCTGCTGGTAAAATATCAGCAGGGGTGGGTAGGCGATGGGCACAGCACCCCCTGCCTCCCAGCACAATTTTATGCCCCCCCCCGCCTCCTAGCCCATTCTAAGGGGGACGGGTGAGGGAGGGTGGTGACGTTAAATTACGGCCAAGCACGTTTCTATCTTAAGGATAGATTTAAGTGCAGATTTGTGCTCCCAGCTTAGTGTGATGGGAGTGCATATTGTGAATTTGAATAGGGAGGTCAGTGGTCTCCACAGGATTTAAAGTCCACTATGGACAGAATATTCAGTGTCATTCACTGGCCCTCCCCATACCAATATTTCCAATATGTGATCCTTGCACATGAAGCTCTGTGCCAGAGCACAAATTTGTAAAATCATCCCTTTACCATCTAGGGTTCCACAAGACGAATAGCCATTTGAAGCACAGGACAGCTGTCAGTATCCATGGAAACATAACCAACAAGAATGAATGCTTTTAGGGGAGGGTAGAGAAAAATAGAATTCAGCCTATACTTATACGAAAATGCATCTTCCAAGGCCAATTTCGGGAGCTATTGCCACACAATAAGCGCATTATTTGATTACTCAAGCAATGGTCTGCAACAGTTAATAAGCAGTTTTATTTGTTGTTCAGTATAGCAATGATCATACTGGAAATGAGAACAGCTTGTCATTTTGGTACAGGTGAGAATCATAGCATCTCCAGCTTAGAGAGACAACAGGGTCAGAGGGATCTGTACAGCACCCGACAGTCTGCCTGCCTATGCCGAACTTCAGAAGAGCATTCTCCTCTCTCCCTCCCTTTATTCATGGTCAGCAATGTGCTGAGTCAAACAGTGGATATAACATGAGTTTGCAGCTGTAGCTACCTGAACAGTCAGTCTTTTGAATGCAGGGAGCCGAACAGCCTTCTCCTCCACCCACCAGAGAGGGTCCTTTTGCACCTCCTAGTGGTTGGTTAAAAACAACACTGGCAGAGAAATGCTTAATTTTCTCAATTGGGCAATGGTGTTCCCAGAGGAAGCAAAGAAGGAAAACATATGTAAGGCACCATAAGAAGTGCTTGCTGTACTATACCAGCGTAAGTTCTCCACTTCCCGTATTGTGAATCTGGGTTTTCTGGAATTGCTAAACTTTGCTAAATTTGACACAGGTTATACAGGGTTCATCAACTTTACAGGCACCAGTTTTTGAGGCAATAGGATGAATAAAAAAGGGATGGAAACCTATAGCTCTCTTTCATTGGCCCATTTACACTTGATGTCCATTTCTGACAGCCCAGGGCAGGCCCTCTTGCTTGAAGCAAGCAGTAACCTCTTTATAAAATTTATGTGATGTAGGAGCGTCATTCTGATGCTTCCCATCTTTTTTTTCATCACATGTCATTTCTATGGCAAATTGTAAATAACTGCAGGTGGGGCTTCCTTTCTCTTCATTTTTTGTTGCCACTTCTTGATCTCCTGTCCTTCAGCCTTGGCAAAGTTTGCTAATGGGCTGAGATATTTTTAAGCTTTTCTGAAGACTTTCAGAAATTTTCACTTCCATCTTTATTCACAGATCCAGGTGCAGATGAGAGCAAGTGAATTATTTTCCAGCAAAGTGTGATGTTAATTCACTACTGGAAGATTGAGGACTCCACAGTCTAATTTATTGGGGAAGGCAGTTTTCCATGCTGGTGGAAGCAGGTTTAGGGGTATATGGAGTGGGAAAATTCCGGAAAATTATGTCAGGTCAGGATTCCAATGTGATTCCCCCCCCCAACTTCTGTCTTTCCAGGGGTGGGTTGTGAGTGCAGGGGGAACCCTCGTGGCTGTGGCAAGAAGCTAATTGAGGTACTTAAAAAAGGCAATTTAAAGCCATTTTAAGCAAGCAATCCCTCTTTCCCAACAGTGCACAGGTCACACTATGGGCTGGATTTTACAGGGCCCCCGCATGGGCTCCATGGTGAGGGGGGCCCAGAAGATCATTCCAGCAATGGCCCACCATGGAGCCCAACGCCGGGAGGGCCAGGCCCAATCTTCCCGGTGGCAGCGAGGCTCCGTGGTGCCCTCCCACCACCTCCCCCACCCCACCGCTCGACAACGGAACCTGGATTTAAATATTCAAATTGCCTCTTGGTATGCATTAATATGCATCCTGGTACGATTCAGCCATCAGTTCACGATTTTCAGCTGCTTGTGCGGCACTCACATGTCTTCACTTTCATGTCAGAGAAAATCCGATGGCACCGAGGCATCAGTCCTCGGAGCCTGTGAAGGTGGGTGGGAGTGTGTTGTGAAGGGGGTCTCAGCTCTGCATTCATGAAGGGTGGTACCCTGTACCCTTGTTCCGTAAAGGGGGCCAATCTGTGCCTGTGAACGTTTGTGAGGGGGGCAGGGGGCTGACCCTGCAGTTGGGCAACTATGTGTGGGGGAGGGGTGAAACAATGGTAATCGAGGAGTCCTTTATGTGGGGTGGAGGGCACAAATGTTAGACGGTTTAAGCTCATGTTGCCAGTGGTCCAGTCCAGGCAACTGGAATGATATGACAGTGGTCAGACTGCCCTGCTCTTATTTAAAGCTAAGATGGGCAATGCCATGCCATACCATACCATATAGTATGGCTCATGCCAGAACACAGCTGAAGCACCAATTGACATAATTCTCTGCCCAGATAGGTGCCATTCACCTTGTGAAGGAACTGACTTGATCTCCAGCAAAGAGATGGGGCTGGTCCACTCTGTCTTTCTGGATCCACATGCCGTGAGGAGGCATATCTGCCAGAGGAGGAATTAAGAAGCAGTGCAGCCCATGTGGAGGTGTGGGAGCAGGAGACATCCTCGGATGATGAGGACACTGAGGGCATCCAGCAGCAGCCACACATGGGAGGACAGAGAGCATCGACGCAGCGCATATGTGGCGAGTGGCAAGCAAGTGATGCACGACAACACCTGATCATTGAGCGCTTCCACAATCCCTGAAGTGCAACATATGCTCCCCACAGCACACACCACCATCCTTCACTCGTCTGAAGTCTTTTGCATGTGTGACATCTGTCTTTCCAGCATTACTGGCAGCAGCTGACTGAGCCATTGCCCATGTGACTGCATCTGTGCAGTGCCACATCACGCATACTGGCATAGCAATGATGTTATTCCTTACATTGGCAGTTCTGTCAGGCCAATGATGTAATGGGAGGACACATAATCGGTATATGCTGGCATACGTCATTCACACAGGAAAAAGGAGACACATGTTAGAAAAGCACATCTAGTGTCACCCGTGAACACCCATATGTGTCAAGGTGTCTTTTTGAAATGTTTGCAGGTGCTCCTTCACAGTGCGACTTTTGTGCTAGCAGCTTGACTGGAGGCAGGCTGCTGATCAGGACGCCCTTTGGCTTTGGATGCTTTCAGCAGTTGTCCTCTGGACACCTGAAGCCTGGAGGGCCCCCAATGCCTGAGGGCCTCTTGCACCGGTGCAGGACTGTCCTCAGACATCATGGCTACTGGAGCTGGACTCACCGGTGGAGAGGCTGAGGAGCCGGTGTCCACATTGGAATCACCCGGAGGGGGGACCCCAGATGTGGAGTGCAGACTCACCTCCTCCCTCTCATGGCTCATAAGAAACTCACTGCTGTCTAGAGAAGGACCAGGAGCAGAAACACTCTCCAGGCCCCTGGTCCCTCTCTCGTCTTGCCACTGCTGTGTCCAGCTCATGGCCAAGGCGAGGGTTTGAAGGTCTCCGCGCATCTGTGGAATGTGGCTCTCCATGAGGGTCACCAACCTCTCAATGGAGGAAGCCATATGCTCATATGCCTGGGACCTGGCAGCTGACATGGCATGGATGGACTCCTCCATTGTCCACTCATGGATGCGCATGGCCTGTAGCATCTCCGCCAGATGTTGCCTTAACTTTCCCTGCAACTCCAGCATACCCTGTGCTGTCGAAACCAGAGGCTCATCATCAGCCTGGGGCTCAGCATGGGTCTGGCCACCTACAGTCCTCCGACTGACAGAGACATTGCCTTTCTCAGCCTCAGCCAGCTGTTCGGGCGCATGTGGTGCTCTCACCAGCTTGTGATCCAGATTCTAAAGCCAAACGGATTCCCACCGAGGTGAGTGTATCTGCCCTGGTGGAAGGTACGGGAGTGTCACTGGATGCTGCGTCCTCTGAGGTTGTCTCTTCTTCAGAGGTGGTGTAAGTCTCCAGGGCCTCCAATGTCGATTAGGATCGTCGCCCTGCAAGATACAATGTGAAGAACTTACATTTCGATTTTATGGAACAAATGTCGCAATGATGACAGCACGGTTTCCAAATATGAAATGTTATGAGGAAACATTGTGTTTGTCAAAAAGCAGTCTGTTCACCTGGGACCCCAAGCTCCACATCCAAAATGGCACGTGCTCCCTGGCTGCCAGTTAACTCCAGCGCCTCTTCCTCGGCTTGGGTGAGCAGCCTCAGGTCTGGCACCCTGCCACTGGTCTTGCATGTCTTGCGACTATTGTGGGCCCTGGTAGGTTAAATTGTTACTTGCTCATCCTGTAGAGTAGATCTACTGCAGGGAGCTTTCTTGGAGATGAGGTGAAGTATTTCAGCGAGGAAGATGGAAAAGAGCGTTGGTGCGATGACACGGCCTTGCTTGACCCCAGTTTGTACTCGGATTGGATCAATGGCAGATCCGTTGACAAGGTTTACAGCTTGCACGTCGTTGTGCAGCAGGCGGAGGATGGTGACGAATTTCTCTGGGCAGCCAAATTTGAGGAGGATGTTCCATAATCCCATACACTAATGACTATAAGGCCACAGATGATCAAGATCACTAGTGTCACAATACAGTTTGTTTGGTTAACACAGGATTTACCCATGGGTAAAATGAATGCTATAAAATGCTTTGTGCAGACTTGTGGTAAATAGCTTGTACCACATTTACAGCCTTTAGTGTTTACACTGGACTGAAAGTACTCAGGTTAAATACTCCTTTTCAATCTTTTTTCTTCAAAGCCAGCTATTGTGTTGCATGTTCCCTTTCTGTCTGGCAAATGTCTTTGCTCTCTGCTCAGTACCTCTACTGATGGCACTCCCAAGACTGGCAAACCTGTGTCCTATCATTCTGTGGCACAGTGAAAAGTACTTGTATTTATTAGCACATCTACACCCTCAGGATGTCCCAAAACACTTTACAGCCAATGAAGTACTTTTGAAGTGTAGTCGCTGTTGTATTGTAGCCAAATGTGGGCGCCAATTTGTATGCAGCAAGTGCCACAAATAACAATGAGATAATTGACCAATTCATCTGTTTTAGTGATATTGGTTAAGGGAAAAATCTTGGCCAGGACACTGAGAAAATTCTTCTGTGTCGAAACATAAACTTCCAACACCACTGCCATTTTGAACATTATTTTCTTCCTTCCTCAAGTGTGCACATCCTCCCAGGCCAAAAAGCCAAGAAGGCAAGCTGGTCCCAGACCTGGACCAACAGCATTCTGCAGCTGGTTGGCAGCACAAGGTGGCATCTTCTTGGTATTCCCTCACTTTTTTATGTTCAAGTACCTCAGCTAAAATCAATATTTTCCTACTAATAAAATAATTAAAAGTAAAAATTAATAGCAAGTAAATGGGGTGGGGTGAAGGGAGAGAGTTCGATTCCCCCCACTCCATTAAATACTATGCACAGTTCTGGTTTCCAAATTCAAAAACGGAGAGAGGCACTGGAAAAGGTGCAAAAAAGATTTATGAAGATGAGAGGTTATCACCATCAGGAAAGGTTGAACAAGCTCAAAAAGGGAAGGCTGAAGGTTAACCTGAAAGAGGTCTTTAAGAATATGCAGTTGTTTGATAGGGTAGGTAGAGAGATATTTCCACTTACGGGGGAGACCAAAGCTCGGGCCATAAATAGAAGATAGTCACTAATGTATCCAATGGGGAATTCTGGAGAAGCTTCTTTATCCGGAGAATGGTTAGAATATGCAGCTCACTACCACAAGCAGTAGTTGAGGAGAATACCATAGTTGTATTTAAATAGAAGCTAAATAAACACATGAGGGAGAAAGGAATAGGATATGCTGATGGGGTTAGATAAAGTAGGGTGAGAGGGGGATAGTGTGGAGCATAAATACTGGCATGGACTAGTTGGCCAAATGGCTTGTTTGTTTTTTGCTGTACAATCTATGTAATTCTATGTAATGTGTTGAGATATCAATGGGCCAAGCCTTTCTTAATGAAGAAGAAAAGTGGCCATGGCAAACGGGCAGCAGCAGCATGGCATTAATATTCAATGAACAAGGAGTACAAAACAGAGAGGAGGCTCCGAAGGAGTTCCTTCTGCCAAATATAAATTACTGCCCAACCCTTGAACATGAAAGACAAAATATCATGAAAATAAATATTTATCACACATTAGATTTAGAAATATTTTGGTTAGTGGATAAAATATTGTTTCGACCAGGTGAGAAAGGGGTCTAGGGATTCCCTCTCAGCCTTTTCCTAGTTTGACCATAACAGGGTTTAATTTTTAAAACATGGTGTTTTTAGCTTCCCCTCAATGAATCCTTGTTCACTGCTCTCCAATTGTAACAGCAAAGAAATTAACCAGACAGGTTTTCTTAGATTTCAACAAGAAAGGTATAAGTTTATTAACCTTAAAACATGCATACGTGTTAAACACACACACAGATAGAGACGGAAAAGGAGTAAGAATCAAGGGGAAAGGTTTGAACCAATAACTGGAGTTCATTTACTGTCTTTTGAGTTTGATGTAAAGTCTTTGATTGCAGTTTGATCTTGCCATCTCATTGGGGCCCAGTGCACTCTTTCAAAATTTTTTCGATGGTTTTCTGTCATAGTTTAGTTTCTTCCATGGATCCCTGTTTTTGTGTGAGAGGGACAGCGAGAGAGAGAGAGAGAGAGACCTTTCTTCTCTTTTGTCTTCAAATTGCAGTCTGACCCAAATTGTTCTGTGAACACAATTCAAACCAAACCTGGGCCAGCAGGCCTGTCATGTGACTAGCTCCCCACCTGGATTGTTTGTGGATTCTTTCAATCTCAGTAGACATCCTCAGTAAGGGGGCTGGAACACTAGCTTTCACATATTCAATGTGTTTTGCTCAAAATCCAGTTGGTTAATTGAATCAGGGAGCAGTTCCATTGTCTTCTCCAGGCAACTGTCTCTTAGACTGCAAATGTTTTCAGCCACTGTCCTTTTAGAATGCAGGTGCTGCCATGTTTTCAGTCCAGTAAGAGGTTAAAATTAATGTTCCATATGACAAAATTAATATGCCTCATTCTTGGCAGCAGTGGTTTTCCTCACAATATAAACAGACTTTTATTCAATTCACATTCATAGAAAATGCAAAGTATAATTACAAATAAGACCAGTATTGTTAAAAGTTAACAATCACTTTCAGAACAGTATGGATTATTGAGGCAATTAAAGAGATGCGTAGCGCTGTAACCCACAGAAATTATCCAGAGTCAAGCTGGTAAACATTTTTTATTAGCTAGAAAATGGAATAAATCATACACCCCAGAAAGCCACAGGTTTGATTACTTTTCTGTGTTGAGTTAGCCAATTTCAATCATGCCACTCACAGTGATGCTATTAATAAGCTGGCTCATGCATCTGAGCCAGAGAGCTGGGAAATCAGTTAAGGGCTCTGTACTAGATTGCTATCCTGTGACTCCTCTTGGAAAGTTCACATGTGCACATTGAGGTGAGGACTGTTAAGATCAAGTATTGTTGCGATATTCCCCTTCATGGTCAGACAGCCTACAGACATTTACTTCCCAGGTTTATTCATGAATATTGGCTACTTGATTGAGGTACTGGAGGGCACTTCATAGATCTGCGATCAAAAAAAAAGACATGTACTGTTCCAGTTTCATTCCTCCAAATTTCCAGTCATCTACGTTCAAAGTAGATTATCTGGCTCAAAATTAGATGGATGATCACTCTCGCCAAGGCTCCTTCCAAACCCGTGACCTCCACCACCTAGAAGGACAAGGGCAGCAGATGCATGGGACCAACACCACCTGCAAGTTCCCCTCCAGACCACACATCATCCTGACTTGGAACTATATCACCGTTCCTTCACTGTCGCTGGGACAAAAACCTGGAACTCCCTCTCTAACAGCACTGTGGGGGTACTTACACCACATGGACTGCAGCGGTTCAAGAAGGTGACTCATCAAAGAGCAATTAGGGATGGGCGACAAATGCTGGCCTTGCCAGCAATGCTCACATCCCAGGAATGAATCTAAAAAAATGACAAATAGTTTACACACTTCCAGGATGTACATGTGAAACAGGATACTGTGGTGTTCATAATGAAAAAGAATACCATAACAGACACAAACAATGACAGACCCATTAGCCTTGCTTCACTTCTGTGTTCAAAAATGGAATTGATTGTCAGGTGTAAACCTGAGTAATATCGGTACAATAATAATGTAGTAAATAGCAGTCAACACAGATCCAGAAGGGGAAGATCCTGCTTGATCAAACCCGTTGACATCTGTGAGAACTTAACATCCCAAGTGGGCTGTGTCATACAGGCCCCCATCTGCCAAGAATGAGGCACATTGGTTTTGTCATATGAACATTGATTCTGAACTGTTGCTGGAGTGAGGAAATGACTTATTGAACAGATCAGCTGTGGCTGGTAAATATATTGGCATACTAACAGACAGTGCTTGTGGAGACAAAGGACCATTCCCTGACACATTCAACCCACAATGGATGTTGATTACCGGACAGTGAGGGGGTGGGGAAATGCATTCCAGGGCCTGCTGGGGTGATGCAATCCACAGGGGCCAGGACTAGTTGGACCAGCTGGTCACATGATTAACTGGCTGTTCCAGGGTTTTTTGAACTAGCCACAGAGAGTTTGATCTCAGAGTTTCTGTTTGCTCCTGGACTGAAAAGACCTCTCCTGGTTGGCTTGCCACAGCCTCTCCTGTCTGCTTCCATCTCTTTCTCACAGAGCTCCAAATCCACTGAAGACATATGAGCGCCATTCAAGTGGGGGGAGAAAGGAGAAATGTAGTAATAATAGGAGATAGCATAGTTAGGGGAATAGATACTGTTCTCTGCAGAAAAGATAGAGAGTCCCGAAGGCTGTGTTGTCTACCTGGTGCCAAGGTTAAGGACATCTCTTCTGGGCTAAAGAGGAACTTGGAATGGGAGGGGAAGGATCTAGTTATCGTGGTCCACGATGGTACCAATGACATAGGTAGTACTAGGAAAGAGGTTCTGCTGAGGGACTATGAGCAGCTCGGGGCTAAATTAAAAAGCAGAACCACAAAGGTAATAATCTCTGGATAACTACCTGAGCCACATGCAAATTGGCGAAGGGTAAATAAAATTAGAGAGGTAAATGTTGGCTCAAAGATTGGTGTGGGAGAAATGGGTTCCGATTCATGGTACACTGGCACCAGTACTGGGGAAAGAGAGAGTTGTTCCATTGGGATGGGCTTCAACTGAACCATGCTGGGACCAGTGTCCTGGCAAATCGTATAACTAGGGTTGTAGATAAGGCTTTAAACTAAATAGTCGGGGGGAGGCTTCAATTGAAGAGAAGTTTAGAAAGTCGAAAAGTAATGAGATAGCAGAGGTGCAGGGTAGTGAAGGGGCATACATTAATTAGAGTGTGACAGGAAGGGATAGAGAATACAAGCAGAAGAGTACAGCAGAAAGTAGAAACAGAGTAAGTAAAAATGGTAAAAAGTCAAAGCTTAAGGTTCCTTATTTGAATGCACATAGCATTTGTAACAAGACAGATGTGCTGATGGCACAAATAGAAATAAATGAATATGATTTGATAGCTATCACAGAGACATGGTTATAAGATGACCAGGACTGGAAACTCAATGTTCAAGGATATTCGATGTTCTAGAAGAATAGGCAGAAAGGAAATGGAGGTGGGGTAGCTTTGTTAGTAAAGGAAGGGATCAGTGCAGTTGTGAGTAATGATATAGGTGTAATAGATCGTGATGTAGAATCAGTTTGGGTGGAAATAAGGAATAGCAAGGGAAAGAAATCACAGGTGGGAGTGGTCTATAGGCCCCCAAGGAGTTGCCTTTCTGCAGGACAAAGTATTAATCGGGAAATAATGGAGGCATGTAAGAAGGGTACTACAATTATCATGGGTGATTTTAATCTGCATATAGACTGGACAAATCAAATTGGCAAGGATAACATAGAAGACGAATTTGTAGAGTGCATCAGGGATTGTTTCTTAGAACAATACGTTACAGAACCTACCTGGGAACAGGTATTTTAGATTTGGTCATGTGTAATGAGGTAGGATTAATAAGAGATCTCGTAGTTAAGGATCCTCTAGGGGGAAGCGATCATAACATGGTAGAATTTCAAATTCAGTTTGAGGGTGAGCAACTCAGGTCTCAAACCAGTGTATTCAGCTTAAACAAGGGCAATTACAGAGGTATGAAGAAAGAGTTGTCTAAAGTGGGCTGGGAAAATAGACTAAAGGGAAAGTCAGTAGATGAGCAGTGGCAGACCTTGAAGCAGATATTTCATAACACTCAGCAAACATTTATTCCGGTCAGAAGAAAGGACTCGATGAGAACAATGAACCACCAGTGGATAACAAAGGAAGTTAAGGAGAGTATCAAATCAAAAACAAAGGCATTCAAAGCAGCGAAAACTAGTGGTAGGGCAGAGGATTATGAATTTTTTAGAAACCAGCAGCGGATGAGTAAAAAACTAACAAAGAGGGAGAAAATTGATTATGAGAGTAAATTGGCAAGAAATATAAAAATAAACAGCAAGAGCGTCTATGGGTATATAAAAAGGAAGAGAGTTGCTAAAGTAAGTGTGGGACCCTTAGAGGATGAGACTGAGGAATTAATAACAGGCAACAGGGAAATGGCAGATAATGTAAACCAATATTTTGCATCGGTCTTCACAGTGGAGGACACTATAAACATCCCAACTATAATAGATGAGCAAGGTGTAAATGGGAGGGAGGAACTTGTAACAATTTCTATCACGAGGGAAAAGGTGCTGGACAAACTGATGGGACTAAAGGCAGACAAATCGCCCGGACCTGATGGGCTGCATCCAAGGGTTTTAAAAGAAGTGGCTGCAGAGAGAGTGGAGGCATTGGTCGTAATATACCAAAACTCACTGGATTCTGATAGGGTACCAGCAGATTGGAAAACCGTGAATGTGACACCCCTATTCAAGAAAGGAGGGAGACAGAAAGCAGGAAATTACAGACCAGTTAGCTTAACATTAGTCATTGGGAAAATGCTAGAATCCATTATTAAGGAAGAAATAGCAGGACATTTAGAAAAACATAATGCAATCAAACAGAGTAAACATGGTTTTATAAAAGGAAATCATGTTTGACAAATTCGTTAGAGTTCTTTGAGGATATAACAAGCAGAGTGGATCAAGGGGAAGCCCGGTAGATGTAGTGTATTTAGATTTTCAGAAGGCTTTCGATAAGGTGCCACATCAAAGGTTATTACACAAAATAAGAGCTCAGGGCATTGGGGGTAATGTGTTGGCATGGATTGAGGATTGGCTAACACACAGAAGGCAGAGAGTCGGGATCAATGGGTCTTTTTCAGTTTGGAAAGATGTAACTAGTGGGCTGCCACAAGGATCGGTCCTCGGGCCTCAACTATTTACTATCTATATTAATGACTTGGAGGAAGGGACAGAATGTAATGTATCCAAATTTGTTGATGATACAAAAATAGGTGGGAAGGCATGTTGTGATGAGGACACAAATAATCTGCAAAGGGATATAGATAGGTTAAGTGAGTGGGCAAAAACTTGGCAGATGGAATTTAATGTGGGAAAGTGTGAGGTCATCCACTTTGGTAGGAAGAATGAAAAGGCAGATTATTACTTAGACGGAGGAAGACTACAAAATACTGCAGTACAGAGGGATCTGGGCGTTCTTGTATATGAAACACAAAAAGTTAGCATGCAGGTGCAGCAAGTAATTAGGAAGGCAAATGGAATTTTGGCTTTTATTGCTAAAGGGTTAGAGTTTTAAAATAGGGAAGTCTTGTTACAACTGTACAGGATGTTGGTGAGGCCACACCTGGAGTACTGTGTACAGTTTTGGTCCCTGTATTTAAGGAAGGATATACTAGCATTGGAAGCAGTTCAGAAAAGCTTTACTAGGCAGATTCCTGGGATGAAGGGGTTGTCTGATCAAGAATGGCTAAACAGGTTAGGCCTTTATTCGTTGGAGTTTAGAAGAATGAGAGGTGATCTTATTGAAACATTTAAGATTCTAAGGGGGCTTGACAGGGTAGATGTTGAGAATATGTTTCCATTGGTGGGGGAGTCTCAAACTAGGGGACATAGTTACAGAATAAGGGGTCACACATTTAAAACCGAGATGCAAAGTTATTTCTTCTCTCAGAGGGTGGTGAATCTCTGTAATTCTGTACCTCAGAGAGTTGTGGAGGCTAGGTCACCAGATATATTTAAGGACGAGGTAGATAGGTTTTTGAAATCTCGGGGAGTTGAGGGTTATGTGGAGCAGGCCCGAAAGAGGAGTTGAGGTCTGGGACAGATGAGCCATGATCTTATTGAATGGCGGGGCAGGCTCAATGGACTGAATGCCTACTTCTGCTCCTGTTTCTTATGTTCTTATGTCCTTATGAACCCCAAGACAGAAAAGTCTCCTACAGCGAACAAGGTTTAAGAAGAATACTGGGCTCCAACGAAAAGCTAGATCAAGGACTCTACAGGGAGCTTGAAGAAGCATAACAAAAAACCGTCTTCAGAGATTGCCTCAAACCTTTCCACTTTATTTTTCTTCTGCTCTTTTCTGTCTCTATCTGCATGCATCGCATTTGCATGCTAGCATGGGCATGTCGTGTATCTGTAGGAGTTAACTGAATTAGAGTTTAAGTTTAATAAATTTCAACCTTTCTTCTTTAATCTTATGAAAACCTGTTTATGCTGTTTTCTTTGCCTTATATTTGGAAAGCAGTGAACAAGGATTCACCAAGGGGGAGCTATAAACACGGAGTATTTAAAATTAAACCCTGTTACTGTAAGACCAGGTGAAGGCTAAGAGGGATCCCTTTCTCACCTGGTCGTAGCAGGCTGTGAAAAACCTTATAACATATTGTGTCTAGATTTCCAGAAGGCATTTGATGAAGTTCGACACAAAAGACTATTAGCTTAGATCAAAGCTTAGGAATATAGGGCAAGTCTTTACTATAGATTTTTTGCTGGAGGATAGAAAACAAAAGGTACTTGTTGGTAAAGTTAAGTGGGGTAGGGGTAGGTGAGGGGATTGCACTGAATGTGATGCCTGAGGCTTGGTGTTAGAACCATTACTGCTCCTAATTTACATGAATGGCTTGGACTCAGGAGCAAACTGGTCAAATCTGCAGATAATATCGAAGGGCAGTATCATCAGAAGATGCAGCTCAGAAATTACAGAATGATTTGGACAAAATATTTAAATGGGCAGAACAATTGTAGATTAGATTTAATACAGACAAGTGTAAAGTTTTGAATAAAGGAGGGAACAATGAGCAACACATTTACATCATGAATGGTGTTGAAATAACTATGGGTGAAGTTGACTCAATACACTTGAAATTAATTCAGCCTGATATTTGGGTGCCGGGGCCGTGATTCACGACGTGCCTGCTGGAAATGATAGGGGTGGTTTCCCTTTTCACCTCTCAACCAACCACAGTGTTTTTATTAAGAATTATGTTTTAACCCCATGAGCATTTTAATGATCAATAAACAAAAATGATAGATTTTCTTGTTTGTTTAAAGACAGATAAATGTTTAAAAAAACTGGAAAATTCAAAACTTCACCCACACACATGAAAAAAGATAGAGATTAAAAGATAGCATGCATTTAGGTCTGGTGTTTTTTAAAAAGAGTTCGCTGTGAAACCTTGTTTGTTTTTCCGGGAGGAAAATTTAAATGGTGCAGCTCTGCTCTTCCTTTTTTCCTGGTTCACTGGAGTCAAACTTTGAAGAGTTTCAGGTGGATGGATGCTTGGCTGCAGACTTCACTGTTGCTGAGTCAAAATCTTGGAACTCCCTTCCTAAAAGCACTGTTGGTGGACCTACCCCACATAGACTGCAGCAGTTCAAGAAGGCAGCTCACCCCCACCTTCTCAAGGGCAAGTAGGGATGGGCAATAAATGCTGACCAAGCCAGTGATGCCCACATACCATCAACAAATAAAAAAAGGCCTTCTTTGGTTAAATCTCAGTTACAGCCTAATGACGAAGATCCTGTTTCACTAATGTCCTTTAGGGAAGGAAATCTGCTGTCCTTACCTGCTCTGGCCTACATGTGACTGCAGACCCACAGCAATGTGGTTGACTCTGCCCTCTGAAATGGCCTTGCAAGCCACTCAGTTGTATCTAACCGCTACGAAGTCAATAAAAAAGAATGAAACCGGATAGACCACCTGGCATCGATCTAGGCACCGGAAACGACAACGGCAAACCCAGCCCTGTCGACCCTGCAATGTCCTCCTTACTAACATCTGAGGGCTTGTGCCAAAGTTGGGAGAGCTGTCCCACAGACTAGTCAAGCAACAGCCTGACATAGTCAGACTCATGGAATCATACCTGACAGACAATGTCCCAGACACTGCCATCACCATCCCCGGGTATGTCCTGTCCCACTGGCAGGACAGACCCAGCAGAGGTGGTGGCGCAGTGGTATACAGTCGGAAGGGAGTTGCCCTGGGAGTCCTCAACATCGACTCCGGACCCCAATGAAGTCTCATGGCATCAGGTCAAACATAGACAAGGAAAGCTCGTGCTGATTACCACCTACCACCCTCCCTCAGCTGACGAGTCAGTACTCCTCCATGTTGAACACCACTTGGAGGAAGTATTGAGGGTGGTAAGGGCACAGAATGTACTCTGGGTGGGGGACTTCAATGTCCATCACCAAGAGAGGCTCGATATCACTACTACTGACCGAGCTGGCCGAGTCCTAAAGGACATAGCTGCTAGACTGGATATGTGGCAGGTGGTGAGGGAACCAACAAGAGGGAAAAATATACTTGACCTCGTCCTCGCCAATCTGCCTGCCGCAGATGCATCTGTCCATGACAGCATTGGTAGGAGTGACCACCGTACAGTGCTTTTGGAGACGAGGTCCCGCCTTCACATTGAGGATACCCTCCATCGTGTTGTGTGGCACTATCACCGTGCTAAATGGGATAGATTTCGAACAGATCTAGCAATGCAAAACTGGGCATCCATGAGGCACAGCAGCAGGATTGTACTCAACCACAATGTGTAACCTCAAGGTCCGGCATATCCCCCACTCTACCATTACCATCAAGCCAGGAGACCAACCCTGGTTAAATGAAGAGTGCAGGAGGGCATGCCAGGAGCAGCACCAGGCATACCTCAAAATGAGGTGTCAACCTGGTGAAGCTACAACACAGGACTATCTGCGTGCCAAACTGCGTAAGCAGCATGCGATCGACAGAGCGAAGCGATCCCATAACCAACGGATCAGATCGAAGCTCTGCAGTCCTGCCACATCCAGCTGTGAATGGTGGTGGACAATTAAACAACTAACTGGAGGAGGTGGCTCCACAAATATCCCCATTCTCAATGATGGGTGAGCCCAGCATATCAGTGCAAAGGATAAGGCTGAAGCATTTGCAACAATCTTCATCCAGAAGTGCCGAATTGATGATCCATCTCGGTCTCCTCCTGAAGTCCCCAGCATCACAGATGCCAGACTTCAGCCAATTTGATTCACTCCGTGTAATATCAAGAAATGACAGAAGGCACTGGATTCTGCAAAGGCTATGGGCCCTGACAATATTCTGGCAATAGTACTCAAGATCTGTGCTCCAGAACTTGCCGCACGCCTAGCCAAGCTGTTCCAGTACAGCGACAACACTGGCATCTACCTTGCAACGTGGAAAATTGCCCAGGTATGTCCTGTACACAAAAAGCTGGACAAGTCCAACCCGGCCAATTACCGCCCCATCAGCCTACTCTCCATCATCAGTAAAGTGATGGAAGATGTCATCAACAGTGCCATCAAGCAGCACTTGCTTCGCAATAACCCGCTCAGTGACGCTCAGCTTGGGTTCCGCCAGGGCTACTCAGCTCCTGACCTCATTACAGCCTTGGTTCAAACATGGACAAAAGAGCTGAAATCAAGAGGTGAGGGGAGAGTGACTGCCCTTGACATCAAGGCAGCATTTGACTGAGTATGGCATCAAGGAGCCCAAGCAAAACTGACGTCAATGGGAATCAGGGGAAAACTCTCGGCTGGTTGGAGTCATACCTAGCACAAAGGAAGATAGTTGTGGTTGTTGGAGGTCAATCATCTGAGCTCCATGTCTTCACTGCAGGAGTTCCTCAGGATAGTATTGTAGGCCCAACCATCTTCAGCTGCTTCATCAATTACCTTCCTTCAATCATAAGGTGGGGATGTTCGCTGATGATTGCACAATTTTCAGCACCATTTGCAACTCCTCAGATACCGTGTGGAAATGCAGCAAGACTTGGACAATATCCAGGCTTGAGCGATAAGTGGCAAGTAACATTCGCACCACACAAGTGCCAGGCAATGACCATCTCCAACAAGAGAGAATCTAACCATCTCCCCTTGACATTCAATGGCATTACTATCGCTGAATCTCCCACTGTCAACATCCTAGGGGCGACCATTGACCAGAGACTGAACTGGAGTAGCCATATAAATACTGTGGCTACAAGAGCAAGTCAGAGGCTAGGAATCCTGTGGGGCGTAACTCACCTCCTGACTCCCTAATGCCTGTCCACCATCTACAAGGCACAAGACAGGAGTGTGATGGAATACTCTCCACTTGCCTGGATGGGTGCAGCTCCAACAACACTCATGAAGCTTGACACCATCCAGGACAAAGCAGCCCGCTTGATTGGCACCCCATCTACAAACATTCACTCCCTTCAGCACCGATGCACAGTGGCAGCAGTGTGTACAAAATTCCGTACTGCACCTTCCAAACCCATGCCCACTACCAACTAGAAGGACAAGGGTAGCAAATTGATGGGAACACCACCACCTGCAAGTTCCCCTCCAACTCACAGACCATCCTGACTTGGAACTATATTGCCATTCCTTCACTATCGCTGGGTCAAAATCCTGGAACTCCCTTCCTAACAGCACTGTGGGTGTACCTACCTCCTATGGACTGCAGCGGTTCAAGAAGGCAGGCCACCACCACCTTTGCAAGGGCAATTAGGGATGGGCAATAAATGGTGGACTAGCCAGCCATGCCCACAGCCCATGAATGAATTAAAAAAAATCTCTCGGATGGGAAGTCGCTCCAGACCTTGCTGCTCCCTCCACCCCCCACTTCCCTGGCCGATTGTTCCCCGCTCACGCCACCCAGCTCTCTGGTCAGTCACTCACTTCCTGCATCCCCTCCAGCCACTAGTTATAGGCCGCGGTGCTTCCCTCCTCTTGGCCAAAGAAGCGAGGTGGGCCACAAGGGGAGAGGTAGGAGCGAGTGGCTGAGAGGAGGGAAGCAGCGCAGCCTAGAGCTAGTGGCTGGAGTGGGGGGCAGGGAGCAAGTGGCCGGAGAGGGGGTGGCGCGAAGCGAGAAACAATCGGCCAGGGGAGTGGGAGCAGCGAGGTCTGGAGTGAGCGGCTGAGGGGAGGAAGCGTTGAGGCCTGGAGTGAGTTGCCGAGGGGGGGGAGTGGCTAGTGGGGCAGGAGCCATTTCCTCCAGCTGAGTGGGGGGCTGGATACCCGATGACACTTTGTCGCCCATGCGCGAAGATGGACCAGGCGCGGATACGCGATGATGTAATCCCGCGCATGCGCCACTTAGTCTTGGCAAGATGTAGCTGGGCATGTGTGCATCTTGGTGCACTCTGATGATGTCAGTGGGCCGCTGCATTGTCAAGAATCACTTTGTTTTAAAATAATAGCATTCAGGTACTTTCTCTGCCTCAGAACAGGGCTATGAGAGGATCTACTGTACACCACCTTCTCCTCCCTAATCTCCAAAAAACGTTTCAGCCAGCCAGACCTCTGGCTGAATTACTGGCTCAGTTCTCACCGGCGGAGCTTGTCTAGCCATGGGCCTTGTTACTACACAGTCAGGGAACATTCCAGGGACTTCCTCCTATAACTGCTCCACCTCCCTGGTCTCATTTGGCTGGTCTAAGACTACTAGGGCTGCTATCAGTCTACCCCAGCCAAATCATTGCCTAGGAGCAAATCTATTCCAGCTACAGGCAGATGAGGGACAATCCCTCCTGTAACTGATCCACAGACAAGGTCACACTGCAAGTGAACTGGATATAGGGATACGGACTTGTAACCATCTTCAATGCCTTTTAGCAGAACCTTTGCCTTTAGTAAACTCCCTGGTGGAAAGGTCATGCCTTTATCCAGCATTAAGGATTGAGTGGCTCTGGTATCCCTGAGCAGGACAATTGGCTTTCTCGCCAAAAGGATATGGGGCCACCTTTCCATTTAAAACAAAATCCTGTAACCCTCAGGAATTTTGTCTGCTTCTACCGCTCCCATGGCAGTATTCTTAGCGAGGTCACTCACTGTGGTTAGGGCCAGGGTCTAGTCCACCTTGCCACCTGTTAGGGAACCCTTTCCAGGACTGGAAAGTTGTGACCCAAACAAAACTCACTGGCTTTAATTTCCAGGTTGTGGTTTTCATCTTCTGTCATTATCCCACTTTCTGTCCTTCCCAGGCTTCTGGGGATTATTATGGAAGGATTTTCCTTGATAAAAGGATTTATGTGTGAGACCACAGTCGTCTGCCATTGCAGCAGCTTCCCTGATCCTTGTGAGCCTTTGTTCCTCAATTTTGGTCTTTTATGTTAATGGGAATACTATTTTTAAATTCCTCTAACAGAATCACCTCTCACAAATTCTCATATGAGGGTTCCAATTTGACAGATCTTATCCAGTGATTGAAAGCCATGTGTTTACATGGCTTTCAAATATTTTTGTCAATATGCCTCAGGGACTAACTCGTAGCATTTTAGTTTTAGTTTTAGAGATACAGCACTGAAACAGGCCCTTCGGCCCACCGAGTCTGTGCCGACCATCAACCACCCATTTATACTAATCCTACACTAATCCCATATTCCTACCACAACCCCACCTGTCCCTATATTTCCCTACCACCTACCTATACTAGGGGCAATTTATAATGGCCAATTAACCTATCAACCTGCAAGTCTTTGGCATGTGGGAGGAAACCGGAGTACCCGGAGGAAACCCACGCAGACACAGGGAGAACTTGCAAACTCCACACAGGCAGTACCCAGAATTGAACCCGGGTCACTGGAGCTGTGAGGCTGCGGTGCTAACCACTGCGCCACTGTGCCGCCAAAGTAGTAATTTTAGTCTGTTCTTAATCGAAAGAGCTTTCTTCTGACAACATGGAGTAAGCTTCATGAGCTCTCCCCACTAACTTGCCTTGTAAGAGGAGGGTCCAATATTCTTTTGGCCATTTTAGCCCGATAGTAATTTTCTCAAGAGATAATATAAGATATGACCTCTTCCACATTAAATTTTAGCACTAAGCGTGAGTGTCTCATATTAAAGCTTTGCTGTTAATTGGGGTCAATATTTGAATTGCTGGTGGTATCCCCACCTTGCTCCTTCAGCTTGTCTAACACAAACAGTCTCACCTCTTTTTGCATTTCTCTTTCTGCTGCCTCTCTTTTCGCATTTGTATTTCTTCTTTCTCTCTGCATCTCTCTTTCCTCCTTTTCCTTTTGAAACTCCAATTTTCACCTTTGTAATTTAAGTCTAGCTAGTGCTACCTTTTCAGATTCAGATTCCATGCCTGTTTCTGCTGGCTCTGGGCAATTTTAAAATGATTAGCTAGATTTTGAAGGATCTCAGGAATCCTTGCTTTCTGCCTGAAAGTTACTCCCACCTGGGCAACTGCAGCTTTTACGTCTTCAATACTTAATAGGTTTAAGGCATCCCATGATATTTTTCCTTGTTCTGCAAACACTTTGGTGTCAAATGTGGCCATGTCTTTAATTGTTTTAGCAACATGGAGAAGAAAAAGAATACACGAAAACCTGCTTATCTAATTTTTTCACAATTTTAGGGATTAATTTTCCTCTGGTTTCCAAATCACTCATTTAGTCTGATGTTTCAAAATCCCGGCTCATGAGCCTCCAATCTGTTATGGACAGGTAGGAAATGATTGGGGTGGTTTCCCTTTTCACTTCTCAACTGACAATAGATAGTGTTTTTGTTAGAATTATGTTTGAACTCCTTGAACATTTTTAATGGTCAATAAACACAAATGACAGGTTTTCTCCTAAGTTTAAAGAAAGAAAAATGTTTCTTAAACAAAACATTCAAAAATTTGCAACTTCACCCACAAACACAAGAAAAGGTAGAAATTAAAAGATAGCATGCATTTAGGTCTGCCGTTTTTCAAAAGAGTTCATTGTGAAACCTTGTTTGTTTTCCCAGGCAGAAAACTTAAATGGTGCAGGCCTGTTCTTCCTTTATTCCTGGTTCACTGGAGTCGAGCAGTGCAAATGTAAAGAGGTTGGGGGGGAAGTGCAGGTTGGTAAGAAAGTTTCTTTTTCTGCTAATGTCCCGTAAAAATACATTGGTTGGGGGGGGGGGGGGGGCGGGGGGGATGGGAAAGGGCCTCCATTATGTATTAAATTTTTATTAAATAATCTTTTACAATATTCCTTTAAAAACTAAAATTCACAGCTCCAGCGACTTGGGTTCAGTTCTGGGTACTGCCTGTGTGGAGTTTGCAAGTTCTCCCTGTGTCTGTGTGGGTTTCTGCCGGGTGCTCCGGTTTCCTCCCACAGCCAAAGACTTGCAGGTTGATAGGTAAATTCACTGTGGTAAATTGCCCCTAGTGTAGGTAGGTGGTAGGAGAATGGTGGGGATGTGGTAAAGAATATGGGGTTAATGTTCTTTTGGGCCTCCTTATCTCGAGAGACAATGGATACGCGCCTGGAGGTGGTCAGTGGTTTGTGAAGCAGCGCCTGGAGTGGCTATAAAGGCCAATTCTGGAGTGACAGGCTCTTCCACAGGTGCTGCAGAGAAATTTGTTTGTTGGGGCTGTTGCACTGTTGGTTAATGTAGGATTAGTATAAATGGGTGGTTATTGGTTGGCACAGACTCGGTGGGCCGAAGGGCCTGTTTCAGTGCTGTATCTCTAAATAAATAAATAAAAATAAATAAATTTGGCAAAGTCTCCTTCTTGGCTGGAATAGATCGCACTCAGCCTTCTGGCTGGCTGGCTGGCTTTCTGTCAACTGCTCTGGCTGCCTGCACAGAAAGGTTTAATTTAAAAACCTTATCAGACTTGATTCCTGTCAGGTGACGAAAGCTGCACCCCTTGGTGTTTTCATACAATGTCTCTGAATGTGTGGCCGTTGTTAGACAATGGTGTTTGGTCACACCTATTATCCAGAGTTTGGGTCTGGAGATGCTATGTCTGCAAAGGCCAACTGGTTGTAAAGGCAGCCATTAACATGGAATGGGTCCATTAGCATTTCAATGCTTTCTTCAAATCTGGTCCAGACATGATGATGGTTTCAGTCTCTAGCAGTCACTCTGTATATTCACAGTACAGGAGGTCACCTGACCTCTTACTCCATTTTGTCTGGTAGTAAAAGTGTGTCCATTTTTTGGAAGGTTAATTCATCAGTTCATTTTTTAAAAAATAGTTCATAATTGTTTCTTGCATGACCATGAGATGGGTAAGACACAAAATTTGTCTACCCACCTCATTTCCATGATTGTAGCATGGCCACTGGCAGCTTCCACGCATTCCTGGTCTCCATTTCAGTGCAGGCATCCGCAGTAAATTCTAGGGGGCCGAGTAGTGTTGTGAAGGCTCCAGGAAGCCTTCCTTTTTTAAAGGTGCAGTCCCTATAAAAGGGATGTTGCAGCAATGCACTGCAGGCTGCTGAATCATTATTTCTTGATTTTTTGCCATTCAGGCAGAAGCAATGGCACACTGGGGGAATGAGGGATCTCCCAAATTTTATGATGCTGCCCTGAACTCACTATGTAGAGATATTCAAGCCAGGAAGAAGGCCATGTTTCCAATGGCGGGCGCGGGGTTGGGGGCGCGGAGGGGCAGGCAGCCCTCGACACTAACCCTGAAGGGAGTGGGAACAGGCAGCAAGGGTCCTGAATTCCCAGAGCGTAACACTACGAACTTGGCAGCAGCGCCACAAAATTACCTCACTCAGGTGGTTAAGGTGAATGAATGCATCAGCACATCACCTTTTTCACACTCCACACCACACACCTCTCACACTGTTCAATGCACCACACGCCCATCACTCACCCAGCAGCACTCCCTGGCTCTCAGGACTCACCCATAACTTGCTTATACTGGATCTCAGCCACACACACCCTCCAATCATGCAAGCTGCACACACCTCTCACTGCCTCCACATGTCTCCAGCTACTCAGCTGTGGCAGGCAGATCACCTAAACACCAAGGGAATGCACAAGGGTAATTAGTTCTGTTTCTTCTGTAGTATAGATATGCTGCTGGATAAATTTGTTGAGTGAAGGATTTTGCTGTTGGCATTTATTGAATGATGTAGGCCAGGGGACTTTGTGATGGGGAGTCTGAAATGGATGTATTGTAAGGGAATGGTGGGTCGATGTTGGGGGTGGGAAGGTCATTTTTAATTGAAGTCAAGCCTCATTATGTGGTCCCTCTTGCTCAGTCTAGTTGCACGTGGAGAATATAGTCTCCTCCTAAGGTAGCCTCCGGATCCCAGGAAGTAGTGGCTGAGTTCTCATGATTGTGAAGTTGTGGAGCACTCTCATGCATGTACTGTAAAGATCCCCCTGAGCAATCTAAGCAGGGAAACCTTTGAGGTACCTGATGGTTTGTTACATGGTGTTGCGTGTGACTCCATGGCTCTCATTGAAGGCCCCTGACCTTGCGTAGTAGGATAGCAGAAGGGGGTCATGAGCCACACGTGGAGGGGGTATTCCTCGTCACCAAGCAGCCATCCTGTTGACTGTCCTAGAGGCCTGAAGACAGCGGGAATTGCTGTCACAGGATAAAAGCATCATGGGTGCTGCGAGGATAGCAGACATTCACCGAGATGAATTTCTTGATGTTGTTGCACACCAACTGCACATTAACTGAATGGTATCCCTTGCGGTTCCAGCATCGTTGATGTGGGGGAGCCCGCAGTGTCATGTGCCTGCAGTTGATGGCATCCTATCGGGAAGACCGCTATCCTGATGAACCCACCTTTCATCCTGGTCTTCCTACCTCAGGGAGCAGAGGATCACGTTTCCTCTCCTCCTGCACAGCACCTCTGTCACCTCCTCATAACTCTTTGGATCGCGAACTGTGACATGTTACCGATGTCGCCAGCTCCTGCCTGGAAGGAACCAGTTGCCAAGGAGGAAAGGGCAACAGTGTTCTACACTGGCACTGAGAGGGCTGTCTTTGCCATGGTTTGAGGTTCCAAATCTTTGTGAAGGAGGTGACGGAACTCTATCACTATTTGCTAAGTGAAGCAGAGCATCCTGAGGCACTTCTCCTGGCTCATCCCAATGTTGGACTGGTGCTCCTGGGAGACCCTCTCAGGGCAGGGTCTTCTAAGGAGAGCTCTCCTTCTCCTCCCTCCTCACAGAATTTCCCCTCTGCCTCTTCCCCTGCATAGCCTGCTTATGTTTTTTTTTTTTTTTTTATTTCCAAAATATACTTTATTCATAAAAATCTGTAAAAATTACATTGCCAAACAGTTTCCAAACAGCACCAAAAAATACAAACATTGCAAGGGAGATCAGTTTCCTTCAATACTGTCATGAGTTTCTTCCCAACCCTTCCGTTTCTCAATTGTCATGTCAATTACAGTTTTACATTTACAGCAATTCAGAATATTAACGATACAGTTCGAGGGGTTTCCCATGGATCCAGCCCCTCAGTCTAGCTTGGTGGGGGAACCTTACACTGTGGTCTTTCCCCATTGAGCCTTTGCTGCGGCTGCCCCAAGCTTTAGTGCGTCCCTCAGCACGTAGTCCTGGACCTTGGAATGTGCCAGTCTGCAACATTCGGTGGTGGACAACTCTTTGCGCTGGAAGACCAGCAAGTTTCGGGCAGACCAAAGGGCGTCTTTCACCGAATTGATAGTCCTCCAGCAGCAGTTGATGTTTGTCTCGGTGTGCGTCCCTGGGAACAGCCCGTAGAGCACAGACTCCTGTGTTACAGAGCTGCTTGGGATGAACCTTGACAAAAACCACTGCATCTCTTTCCACACCTGCTTTGCAAAGGCACATTCCAGGAGGAGGTGGGCGACCGTCTCTTCCCCACCACAGCCAACGCGGGGGCACTGTGCGGAGGGGGCGAGACTTCGGGTGTGCATGAAGGATCTGACGGGGAGGGCCCTTCTCACCACCAGCCAAGCTACGTCTTGGTGCTTGTTTGAAAGTTCTGGTGATGAGGCATTCCGCCAAATGACTTTGACGGTCTGCTCGGGGAACCATCCGACAGGATCCACCGTTTCCTTTTCCCGTAGGGCCTTGAGGACATTCCGTGCAGACCACTGCCTGATGGACCGGTGGTCAAAGGTGTATTTCCGCAGAAACTGCTCCACGAAGGATAGGTGGTACGGCACGTCCCAACTGCACGGAGCGTTCCGCGGCAATGTGACCAGGCCCATCCTTCGCAACACCGGGGACAGATAGAACCTCAGCACGTAGTGACACTTGGAGTTTGCGTACTGGGGATCTACACATAGCTTGATGCAGCCGCACACGAAGGTGGTCATCAGGATGAGGGCCACGTTGGGTACATTTCTCCCGCCCATGTCCAGAGATTTGAACATCGTGTCCCTCCGGACCCGGTCCATTTTAGATCCCCAGACGAAGCGGAAAATGGCTCGGGTGACTGCCACGGCGCAGGAGTGGGGTATGGGCCAGACCTGCGCCACGTAGAGCAACAACGTGAGCGCCTCGCACCTGATGACCAGGTTCTTACCCACAATGGAGAGAGATCGCTGCCCCCACATGCCCAACTTTTGTCGTACCTTGGCTACTCGCTCCTCCCATGTTTTGGTGCACGCCCCGGCCCTTCCGAACCATATCCCCAGCACCTTCAGGTAATCTGACCTGACGGTGAAGGGGACAAAGGATCGGTCAGCCCAGTTCCCAAAGAACATGGCCTCGCTCTTGCCGTGGTTAACTTTGGCTCCCGAGGCCAGTTCGAACTGGTCGCAGATGCTCATCAGTCTGCGCACGGACAGCGGATCCGAGCAGAAGACGGCGACGTCATCCATGTACAGGGAGGTTTTGACCTGAGTGCCTCCGCTGCCTGGGATTGTCACCCCTCTTATGCTCGCATCCTTCCTAATAGACTCAGCAAAGGGTTCAATACAGCAAACAAACAAGACCGGGGACAGAGGACAGCCCTGTCTGACTCCAGATTTGATCGGGAAACTTTCAGATTCCCACCCGTTGATTGACACTGCGCTACTGATGTTTGTGTAGAGCAGTTGGATCCAATTGCAGATTCCCTCCCCAAACCCCATTTTGGAAAGCACGTCCATCATGTAGGTGTGCGATATCCTGTCAAAAGCCTTCTCCTGGTCCAGGCTGATGAGGCAGGTGTCCACCCTCCTGTCCCGTACGTAGGCGATCGTATCCCTGAGTAGCGCGAGGCTATCAGAGATCTTCCTGCCGGGTACAGTACAGGTCTGATCGGGGTGAATCACCAGCTCCAGAGCAGACTTGACTCGACTGGCTATGACTTTGGACAGAATCTTGTAATCAACATTAAGCAGTGAGATGGGCCGCCAATTTCTGATTTCTACCCTCTCCCCCTTCTGCTTGTAAATGAGGGTGATGATGCCTTTTCTCATGGATTCTGACATGCTACCGGCCAGGAGCATACTCTCGTATACTTCCAGCAGGTCCGGGCCGACCCAGTCCCACAGGGCCGAGTACAACTCGACCGGTAAGCCGTCGCTCCCGGGAGTTTTACTCGCCTCGAAAGACTCGACGGCCTTTGTCAGCTCGTCCAGAGTTAGCGGCTTGTCCAGTCCCTCCCTCCTGCTGTCATCTAAGACCTCTGTGATAGATGACAGGAAGGACTGGGAGGCTCTGCTGTCTGTGGGCTTCGCGTCATACAGCCCAGCATAAAAGGATTTGCTGATCCTTAGTATGTCGGACTGCGAAGACGTTACCGAGCCATCTTCTTCCTTCAGGCTGCTGATAACAGAGCTCTCTCTGTGTACCTTTTGGAAGAAGTAACGCGAGCACGTCTCATCCTGCTCGATGGAGCGGACTCTGGACCGGAAGATGATCTTGGAGGCCTCCTTGGCAAAGAGCGAGGCCTGCTGGCTCTTCACCTCTTGGAGGTCCTCCTTGACCTCGACCCCCATTGACTGCAACCGGAGTAGATTTTGCATAATTTTCTGGAGTCGGGACAGTTCCCTCTGTCTCTCTCTCGCCTTCTGAACACCTTTGTGGATGAAGAACCTCTTGATGTTCTCCTTAATCGCTTCCCACCAGTGAACTGGAGACTCAAAGAGGGGTTTCACGGTCCTCCAACCTTTGTAATCCCTTTTGAGTTCCTCAACGTTCTCTGGGGTCAGCAGTGTCGCATTGAGCTTCCACGTCCCTCTGCCAACCCGCTGGTCGTCCTGTAAGTGACAGTCGGCCAGTAAGAGGCAGTGGTCGGAGAAGAACACCGGCTTGACGTCGGTGGATCCGACCGTGACAGCACGGGACACAAACAGGAAGTCAATCCTGGAACGGGCAGACCCGTCCGATCTTGACCATGTGTATCTGCGCTGCGCTCCGTCTGCAGGTTTGCTGAAGACGTCGTGCAGTTTGGCATCCTTAACTGTTTCTACTAGGAATCTGGACGTAGCGTCCAGTTTGCTGTCGTCACTGCCGGATCGTCCAGCCGCATCGATGATGCAGTTGAAGTCACCGCCTAGGATGACCGGCCTGGACGTCGCCAGCAGCAGTGGGAGCTGCTGGAAGACGGTCAGCCGCTCGCTGCTTATGTTGCAGAGCGAGTGGCACCCATACCTCTACAAGGCAATGTAATTCCCTTTCGGTCAGCAAAAACCTCCAAACTCTTGCAGCAACCCATTACAGTGCTTCCACCAACTTTACCTGAGCACAAGTAAGTCAAAAGCACCTCAGATGCAAATTGTTGAGTGATCCTTTACATACATACGAACATATGAATTAGGAGCTGGAGTAGGCCACTCGGCCCTTCGAGCCTGCTGCGCTATTCAGTAAGTTCATGGCTGAACTGATTACTCCACATTTCCACCTACCCCTGATAACCTTCCACCCCCTTACTTATCAAGAATCTATCTACCTCTGCCTTAAAAATATTCAAAGACTCTGCTTCCACTACCTTTTGAGGAAGAGAAGATTCATGACCCTCTAAGAGAAAAGATTTCTCCTCATCTCTGTCTTAAATGGGTGACCCCTTATTTTTAAACAGGGGAAGGATCCTTTCCACATCCACCCTGTCAAGACCCCTCAGGATCTTATATGTTTCAATCAAGTCACCACGTATTCTTCTAAATTCCAGCAGATACAAGCTTAGCTTGTCCAAGCTTTCCTCATAAGATAACCCACCCAATCCAGGTATTAGTCTAGTAAACCTTCTCTGTACTGCCTCCAACGCATTTACATCCTTCCTTAAATAAGGAGACCAATACTGTACACAGTACTCCAGATGTGGTCTCACCAATGCCCTGTATAGCATAACCTCCCTCCTTTGTATTCAATTCCCCTCGCGATAAATGATAACATTCTATTAGCTTTCCTAATTGCTTGCATATTACCTGCATATTAACCTTTTGCAATTCATGCACTAGGACACCCAGATCCCTCTGCATCTCAGAGCTCTGCAATCTCTCACCATCTAGATAATATGCTTTTTTTCCCCCTTTCCCACATTATACTCCATTTGCCAGGTCTTTGTCCACTCACTTAACCTATCTATATACCTTTGTAGCCCCCTTATGTCCTCTTCACAATTTACTTTCCTATCTATCTTTGTGTCATCAGCGAATTTAGCAACCAGACCTTCTGTCCCTTCATCTAAGTCATTTATATAAATTGTAAAAAGTTGAGGCCCCAGCACAGATCCCTGTGCCACTCATTACATCTTGCCAACCAGAAAATGACCCATTTATGCCTACTCTCTGTTTCCTGATAGTTAGTCAATCTTCTATCCATGCCAATATGTTACCCTCTACACTATGATCTTTCATTTTCTGCAATAACCTTTGATGTGGCACCTTATCAAATGCCTTCTGGAAATCTAAGTACAATACATCCACTGGTTCCCCTTTATCCACAGCACATGTAACTCCCTCAAAGAACTCCAATAAATTGGTTAAACATGATTTCCCTTTCACAAAACCATGTTGACGCTGCCTGTTGGATCCCAATCGTTGCACAAAGAGAAACAAAGTCCGACTGTAGCTTTAAGAAACTTTATTGAAGTACTTGATTGTTACATCTTCAGAAAACTTAACAATGAACTGAACTAAAACTAAAAGCAACACACACACTAAACTAACCCCCGAACTAACCCACCGCACCCCCCCGAACTAACTTTCGCGCCAAATCAAGCCTTATTATAGTTATTCATACAAATCAGTAACACCTACTCTTTGTTCCCAATTGGTCCACAAACTTCTGCAGTTTCTTGGTGTCGGGGCCTGATTGGGGTACTGCCTTGTCAATTTGTTTTAAATTCTTACCCCAGTTTCCCATCCCCTTATCTCCTTGTGAACCGTTAGGCTGATTGTTGTACAGTAGGCTACTATGAAGCAGTCTGCAGCTGTCCCGTTAGTTTCTGCTTGTTAGTCTACTTCTACTGATAAGCTGCCTCTGCAGCCCTGAAGTTATGAAGTCATTTCTGATAAGCTGTCTCTGCAGCTCCGAGGTTATTTTGTTAGTAGGCTATACTTAATTGATTAGTTCACTTTAAATGTCCTCAATAGTTCTGTTCCCACACTGCCTAATTACCTTGAATTTTTCTAAATGGCCTGCTATAACGCCTTTAATAATAACTTCTAACATTTTTCCTAAGACAGATGTTAAGCTAACTGGCCTGTAGTTTCCTGTCTCCCTCCCTTTTTGAATGAAGGAGTTACATTTGCTATTTTCCAAACGAACAGAACCTTCCCTGAATCTAGAGAATTCTGGAAAATTAAAACTAATGCATCAACTATCTCACTAGTCACTTCTTTTAACATCCTAGGATGAAGTCTGCCAAGACCCGGGTGTCAGCCCATAGCTCCAACAATTTGTTCAATGCCACTTCCCCGGTGATTGTAATTTTCTTGAGTTCCTCACTCCCTTCCATTTCCTGACTTATAGCTAATACTGGGATGTTACTGGGAGGCAGTGGCGTAGTGGTAATGTCACTGGACTAGTAATCCAGAAACCCAGGCCAATGCTCTCGGGACATGGGTTGGAATCTCACCATGGCAGATGAAGAAATTTGAATTCAATTAATAAATGTGGAATTAAAAAGTTAGTCTAATGGTGACCATGAAACCATTGTCAATTGTTGTAAAAACCCATCTGGTTCACTAATGCCCTTGAGGGAAGGAAATCTGCTGTCTTTACCTGGTCTGGTCTACATGTGACTCCAGAACCACAGCAATGTGGTTGACTCTTAAAAAATGCCCACTGAAGTGGCCTAACAAGCCATTCAATTCAAGGGCAATTAGGGATGGGCAATAAGTGCTGGCCTAGACAGCAACACCCATAAACGAACAAAAAAAAAACTCAGTAGTGAAGACTGATGCAAAATATCTGTTCAATTCATCTGCCGTCTCCTTATTATCCATTATTAATTCCCCAGACTCACTTTCTATAGGACCAAAGCTCACTTTGTTAACTCTTCCTTTTTAATTATCTATAGAAACTCTTATTATCTGTCTATATACTTCTAGCTAGCTTTCTCTCATACTCTAATTTTACCTTCCTTATCTATCTTTTAGTCACTCTTTGCTGTTTTTTATATTCTGTCCAATCTTCTGACCTGCCTCCTATCTTTGCACAATTATAGGCTTTTTCTTTTGATACTATCTTTAACTGTTTTAGTAGCCTCAGAACAGGGCTCATCTTGATTCCTGACATTTGTTGTTTTAAGCATGAATAAGGAAGGCGTTCCCTGCACATTCGTTGGCCAATTTTAGTTTTTGTGTTGCATCAGCCCGTTGATGTCTGTGACATCATGATCTCGCACTTTGGGCGCACACGGGGGATGCACCTGCCTCACGCCTTGTGGGCTGTGGCCAGTGGCACCTCCTTAACTTCAACTCTGCAGCTGGCCGAGATAGTGCTGCTAGATGCTGCGCTACTCGAATGAAATTCACAGCCAAGCTGTCCAACAAATGCAGGGCAGCAATCAGCCAACATAATGTTAAAACTATATAGCCAAACCAGTAGGATACAAATCAGAGGAAGCCATATCCAAACTATATAGTGTTCTGGTCAAACTGTGTCCAGTTCTGGTCATTTAAACACATAGGAGATATCTAAACAATGGAGAGAGTGCAGTGGACCACAAGGTTGATCCCTAGTATCAGGGGCCTGAGTTATGAGTAGAGTGGGGAGATTTGGGTTTTTAGCCTTCAGAGAAGGTGGCTGAGAGGTGGTTTTATTGAGATATACAAGATAGTAAACAATATGGAAATGGTTCAAAAACAGTAAAGGTACATTTAAGACTGATTATCAGAATGTTATTTATCACAATGTTCAAAACATGAACATCTAGATAGCAACTTGCGCACAATTGATTGGGGGTCCTGGTTGGTCTTTCTGAATGGATGAAGCTAGATGAGCTAATGGTCTTCTTCATCCAAAATAATCTTTTGATCTGCAAACCTTTATTTGGGACCCAAGTTTTGTTTTAGATTGTTGTGAAACATGGCTAACATTTTATGGAACAAACGGAGAAAAAGACTGGAATCACTCAGCAGGTCATGCAGCACCCAAGGAGATAATGTTTCAGGCAAAACCCTTTATCAGAATTGAAAAATTACAGGTAGACAGCATTTTAAAAGGAACAGAACAAAGGGAAGGGAGAGGTAAAAACAGACAAGAGATGAGGAAATAGACTGACCTGTAAAATGCTTAAATGGAAAACAGGATGTTTAAACACCTGAAGTAATAGCAACGTTAAATGATAGGAAGAAGCATCATAAAAAGAAACTAGAGGCATAATTAAATAAATTAACCAAATAGGCACACAGTGGATAAGATTGTGATAAGACAAGGCTGGAATGGACACAGGCTGGGCTGGCAAAGTGGAACAGAATCCAGTAGCCTGAGCGGAACAGGCCAACATCAAGGGCTAAATTTAATGCGGCTGTTAGGAGCGGGAATGGAGGTGGGGGTTGAGGAGGCGCAGAATAGCATCGGATGAGTCCAACTGGAAATCTAATGTTGTGACGTCAGTTCTGGATTTAGTCAGTGGCGGGAAAGGACTAAGGTGGCACTGCCGCCTAGACGTGACAAGAGTGTAATTTAAATTGCACAACAGGTAATTTTAATGCATTTGCGTGCAATTTTATGCAATTCATTGTGGGGCTTGGAATTAAGTGGACGACAGGCAGCCCTCACGTGCTTTCAGAATACCAGCCATTGAAAGGCAAGACCTCAGTGCTGTCATGGGTAGGCAGCCATGACCAGCACTGCATAGGGGCTGAGGGGGAAGCGGAGGCCATTGTCGGTCTACAATGCTGTACAGTCTGCATGGGTGGGCAGGGTCTCGGGTGACAGTACTGGGTCAGCAGGATCTCAGGTGTTGAGCAAGGGATGCGAGAGGCTCGGGTGTTCAGCAAGGGTCGGCAGTGTCTCGGGTGGTCTGCACTAGAGTACTGGTTGTTGGGTGGGCTGCAAGGGGATGCTGAGTATCAGGTGTTGTGCGGGTGCGGGGGGCTTGGTTTTGGGGTGGGGGGGGGGGGGAGTATCAGGTGCCCATACTGCTGGGTGAGATGGTCAGCTATAGCAAGGTTGGGCACTGAGGGTAGTTTGCTGGGAGTAGTAGCAAAGGGGAAACTGCCAAGGCAGGTTTGTCTCTGCAAGGACAGTGCTCTGGAGGCCTACTGATCACCTGGTATGGGTGTCATACACCCTATCTTTCTGGACCCCCTTGGCGTGATGCAGTGCTCTGACAGAGGCTGGGCCAGGAGGCAGCTGCGCCAGCCTGTGAAGCTCCACGACAAGAGCAACAGCCAAGAAGTGCCAACCAGCACCAGAGTGTGTACAGGATTCTGGTCAGCTACATCCAAATGTCAGAGTGGCATTGTCAGTGAAGACTACGGTTCTCCAGGGAGACCATCACTGACTTATGTGCCCAGCTGTAACACTGTGGCATTGAAACTCACTATCGCACTTAACTTTTATGCGTCTGGTTCATTCCAAGGTTCCAACGGGATCACATATGGCGTCTCCCAGGCAGTAGCCCATCGCTGACCAATGCCCTGTTCAAGAGAGCCAATGATTATGTGCACTACCAGACCGACGTGGACAGTCAGGCTGAGAGGGCCATCAGATTCGGGGCCATTGCTGGATTCCCTCAGGTGCAAAGTGTCATCGATTGCATGCATGTGGCCATCAAGGCTCCAATGGACCAGCCAGATGCCTTCATCAACAGGAAGGGCTTCCATTTAATCAACCTTCAACTGGTCTGTGACCAGCGAAAGCATTTCCTGCAGGTGTTTGCGTGCTTCCCGGGAAGCAACCACAACGCTTAGATACTTGGATAGTCCCAGGTGCCACAGCTTTTTCAGCTCCCCACTTGCCTTCGGGGATGGATTCTCAGGAACAAAACCATTGAAGACATGGTTACTGATGCCTGTGAGGAACCCTCGCACTGCAGAACAGAGGTATAACACTTGCCATGGCTCCACCCAAATGATCATCAAGCAGGTTATTGGGCTGCTGAAGTTGAGATTCTGTTGCCCTGCAGTATGCCCCAGTGAGGGTCTTGCATATCGCAGTGGTCTGCTGTGCTCTGCACAATTTAGCACTGCACAGGGGGGGTGGGTCTTGCAAGACAAGGACATGATCGAACACCAGTCCTCCAATGACAAGGAGGACGTGGAGGAGGATAACGAACAGGCAGCACTGGATGTTGAACCCCTTGCACCGGAGGCCAGGCACATTGAGCGATGCGCCGAGGAGGCAAGAGACAATCCTATAATTACCCGCTTCCAACCACCATGATGGCCACTCGCAGAGAAAACAATAAAGACTGACTTCAATGCATGTAATCTGTTGCCTCCTTTCCATTTGTGTTCCGTACCTAGTGCCCAGCTGAACTATGTGCTAGTGCCCATGAGAGATCATATTTAAATGAGGGTTGTGCTAACACTGGTATTCCACTCAGGGGGAAGAGTGAAGGCAGCAGCTCACAATTAGGGCATGATAGAATAATCACTTTTACACAATGAACATTAAAGGCTTGAACAAAAGAACTTTATCTGAAAAGCATTTGATGAAGTGCTGCACAACAGACTTGTGAGCACAATTATAGCTCATGGAATATAAAGGACAGTAGCACCATGGATTGAGTGACAGGAAACAGAGGGTTAATGGATGTTTGTCGGGCTGGAGGAAGGTTGTAGTGGAGTTCGCCAGGCATCAGTGTTGGGACCCTTGCTCTTCCTAATATATATTAATGGCCTAGATCTTGGCATACAGGGCACAATTTCAAAATTTGTGGACGATACAAAACTTGGAAACCACATGAACTGTGAGGAGGTTAGTGTAGACCTTCAAAAGGACATAGACAGGTTGGTGGAATGGGCAGACGAAATTTAATGCAGAGAAGTGTGAAGTGATTCATTTTGGTAGGAAGAACGCAGAGAGACAATATAAAATAAAGGGTGCAATTCTAAAGGGGGTGCAGGAGCAGAGGGATATAGATGTATATGTGCATAAATCATTGAAGGTGGCAGGACAGGTTGAGAGAGCAGTTAATAAAGCATCCTAAGCTTCATTAATAGGGGCATACATTACAAAAGCAAGGAAATTATGTTAAACTTGTATAGAACACTGGTTCGGCCTCAACTAGAGTATTGTGTCCAGTACTGGGTGCCACACTTTAGGAAAAATGTGAAAGAATTGGAGAGAGTGCAGAAAAGATTCACGAGAATGGTTCCAGGGATGAAGAACATTAGTTATGTGGATAGATTGGAATAATTGGGACTGTTTTTTTTTAAAGAGAAGGTTGAGAGGAGATTTGATAGAGATATTCAAAATCATGAGGGGCCTGGACAGAGTTGATGGGGAGAAACTGTTCCCATTGGTGGAAGGATCGAGAACAAGAGGGCACAGATTTAAGGTAATTGGAAAAAGAAGCAATGACGACATGAGGAAAAACCTTTTCACACAACGAGTGGTTAGGATCTGGAATGCACTACCTGAGAGTGTGGTGGAGGCAGGTTCAATCGAAGCATTCAAGAGAGAATTGGATTGTTATCTGAAAAGGAAGAATGTGCAGGGCTATGGGGAGACGGTGGGAGAGAGGCACTAGGTAAATTGCTCGTTTGGAGAGCCAGCGCAGACACGATGGCCTGAATGGCCTCCTTCTGTGCTGTAACAATTGTGTGAAATTCTCTGTGAAGCATCACATATCATAAAGCAAACACCCCTGAATCCCCAAGTGAGTCTAGGTGCTTTCCTTTCTACATTTGTGAGCGCTTCTACAAGGCATGAACTCATCGCCAGCAGCTGCGCTGCAGGCAGACTGCTGATCAGGATACGCCTTGGCCTGTGATGACTTTGGCAGTTGTCCTCTGTCTGCCTGATGGTTTCCTGCACAGGTACAGGACTCTCCTCAGGCATTGCAGCTGCTGGAGCTGGGCGCACTGGTGGAGGGGCTGAGGAGCCGCTGTTCACACTCAGAGCGCCCTGAGGGGAGCCCCCAGCTGTGGAGGCCAGCCTCTTCTCCTCCCTTCTAAGGCTCACCTGAACCTCCCTGCTCACCAGAGAAGGACAAGGAGCTGAGAAGACACCATGCACCTTGTCCTTCTCTTGCTTTGCTACTGCTACATTGAGCCCATGGCCAAGGTGATGGTCTGCAGGTCTGCAAGCATTTGTGGGATCTGGCTCTCCATGACGGTTGCCAACCTCTTGATGGAGGAAACCACGTACTCGCATGCATGAGACATGGCAGCACTTATGGCATGGATGGACTCCTTCATCATCCACTCATGCTGTGCATTGCTTCTGGGATCTCTGCCAGATGTTGCCTTACCTCTCTCTGCAACTCCAGCATGCCCTGTGCTGTCAACACCAGAGGCTCCTTAGCATGAGCCTGGCAGCCCACAGTTGGAGACTGCCAGAGGCCTCAGCTTTTTTTTTTTATTTCCAAAATATACTTTATTCATAAAAATCTGTAAACATTACATTGCCAAACAGTTTCCAAACAGCACGAAAAAATACAAACATTGCAAAAGAGATCAGTTTCTTTCAATAATGTCATGAGTTTCTTCCCAACCCTTCCGTTTCACAATTGTCATGTCAATTACAGTTTTACATTTACAGCAATTGAGAATATTAACGATACAGTTCGAGGGGTTTCCCATGGTTCCAGCCCCTCAGTCCAGCTTGGTGGGGGAACCTTACACTGTGGTCTTTCCCCATTGAGCCTTTGCTGCGGCTGCCCCAAGCTTTAGTGCGTCCCTCAGCACGTAGTCCTGGACCTTGGAATGTGCCAGTCTGCAACATTCGGTGGTGGACAACTCTTTGCGCTGGAAGACCAGCAAGTTTCGGGCAGACCAAAGGGCGTCTTTCACCGAATTGATAGTCCTCCAGCAGCAGTTGATGTTTGTCTCGGTGTGCGTCCCTGGGAACAGCCCGTAGAGCACAGACTCCTGTGTTACAGAGCTGCTTGGGATGAACCTTGAGAAAAACCACTGCATCTCTTTCCACACCTGCTTTGCAAAGGCACATTCCAGGAGGAGGTGGGCGACCGTCTCTACCCCACCACAGCCAACGCGGAATTTTCCTCCACACAAGAACCCTTAGAAGGGTTGTTCAACCTTGCCCGTCGAAGAGCGAAGTCCAAAGTACGGAAAGTCCTCATCAGGGAACTCCTCTTTGCTGACGATGCTGCTTTAACATCTCAAACTGAAGAGTGTCTGCAGAGTCTCATCGACAGGTTTGTGGCTGCCTGCAACGAATTTGGCCTCACCATCAGCCTCAAGAAAACGAACATCATGGGACAGGATGAGCTGTCTCAGACTCAGCCAGCTGTTTGGATGCGTGTCTGGTGCTCTTACCAGTTTGTGACCCTGATTCTACAGCCGAGTGGAAACCCATCAACGTGAAAGTATCTGCACCGGTAGAAGGTGCAGGGGAGTCATGGGACAGTGCATCCTTTTACTGCAGATCCTCCTCAGTGGTGGAATTATGTGCCCCTTCTACTAGAGTCTCCTGTAGATGCCGACCTGCATGAGAGAACAAAAACTTGACGGTTACGTTGTGCAGATCTCGGTATGCCAACCATACGTGATGTGGGTCTCCAGAAGTGATCTGTATGTCGATGGAAGACAATCCTCACACTCTTGCATGGAGACGCCAGTCTCACGATCCGCTACTGAGCGGCTGCCCTGGGTCCCCACTAGTTCAAGTGCTTCCGCCTCAGCCGTGGAGACGTCAGATGTCTGGGTGCCTCTGCCAGTCTGTGATGGTTCCCTGCTGTTAGGGGCCCTTGTCCTGCATGGTGAAAGAGGGAGACAGTCATACTTCACAGAGGGATCATGACAGTTCTGCTAGTGGCAGCCTATCATCCTCTACTGGGGTTTCCTATGTAGCTCATCCTCCTGTCAGCTCTCAGGGGACCCTGTCAATGTGGAAGAAGGTGACCTGTAGCTGAGATGCAGCCATGCATCTTAGGATGAGGTGATGCTTAACTCCCCCTTGCCAGCGCTTCTGTCGTGCCTCCTTTCCCATGTCCCCCTTCTCCAAGTGCAGCCACAAGCAATCCCTAAAAAGGAGAGAGGTAAGCAGCAATCACCTTGGCAGAACAAATAAGGTCATTGACCCTTGTCGGAACTGTACCCATGTTCGGAGGGTGACCCCCAAGGCCGCTGACCTCCTCTGCGATCACTGTCCAAGCTTGCTTGGTCAGGCGGGAGGACCTCTTCTTGCCATTGCTGGGGAAGAGGACCTCCTGCCTTTCACTTGCAGTGTGGAGGAGAATCTTGAGGGAGGCATCACTAAACTGTGGGGCCAACCGATGTCTTCTTTCAGCCATGGTCGCTACAGGTTCTGGTTCAGCTCCTTTCCTATCAGGCAGCAGAAGGGGTCCTGGGTCAGCAAAGGACACTCAGAAAGGCACACTTTTAAAATTGGTAGGAGTGAATGCAGGGCTGGCAGGCCTTTAAATATGGCACCAGCACCTGCTCGTGAGTCATCTGACGCCGTATTTGGCGTCTCATCTACTGCCTCTGCCATGAGATTGGGCTGCCTGCCACATGATCATGGTGGGGCAGTCATCCACGTGACAAACAGGAACGGCGTCCATTTCCGGGACCGCCACCAGCCGGTCCTGGTAGCAGGCTCACTAAATTCAGCTCCAAGAGTGCAAACTGTCCTGTCAACATGGTTTTCTAATGGAGGGTGCCCAAACTAAACACCAACCCATCTCCTTCCCGTAACCCCATTCCACAATACCAGAATCTCCTACTATAAAGAAAGGGGAGCTTATGTTACGGTCCAACATTATTTAAGTTGTTAATAAGGGCTTTGAGTTGTAAAGTGCTTAATAAAAAGATATTTGAATCCCTCCAATCAGGTTTCCGCCTCTTTCACAGTACTGAAACAGCTCTTATCAAAGTCACAAACAATATCCCATGTGACTGTGACAAAAGTAAACTTGCACTCCTTGTCCTTCTCAATCTATCTACAGCCTTTGACATGGTTGACCACACCATCCTCTTCCAACGCCTCTCCATTACTGTCCAGCTGGGTGGGACTGCTCTCACCTGGTTCTATTCTTATCTATCGAATCATAGCCAGAGAATCATTTGCAATGACTTCTCTTCCTGCTCCCACACCGTTCGCTCTGGTGTTACCCAAGGATCTATCCTTGGACCCTCCTATTTCTCATCTACATGCTGCCCCTTGCCAACATCATCTAAAAGCACAGCATTAGTTTTCACACGTATGCTGATGACACCCAGCTCTACCTCAGCACTTCTCTCGACTCCTCCACTGTTGTTAAATTATCAGACTGCTTATCTGACATCCAGTACTGAATGAGCAGAAATTTCCTCCAATTAAATTTTGGGAAGACTGAAGCCATTGTTTTCAGTGCCCACTTCAAACTGCATCCCTAGCTAGCAATTTCCATCCCTTTCCCTGGCAACAGTCTGCACTTAAGCCAGTCTGTTCGCAAACTAGGTATCACATTTGACTCCAAGATGAGCTGCTGACCTCATATTCGTGCCATCACTAAGGCTACCTATTTCCACCTCTGTAACATTGCCTGACTGCCCGTCTCAGTTCATCTATTGCTGAAACCGCATTCCTACCTTCATCACCTCTAGACTTGACTATTCCAATGCTTTCCTGGTTGGTCTCCCACATTCTACTCTCTGTAAACTTGAAGTCATCCAAAACTCTGATGCCCATGTCTTAACTCGCAACAAGTTCCATTCCCCTATCACCTGTGCTCGCTGACCTATATTAGCTTCCGATCAAGCAACATTTTGATTTTAAAATTCTCATCCTTGTTTGTAAATCCCTCCATGGCCTCACCCCTCCCTATCTCTGCAATCTCCTCAGACCCTACAGCCCTCCAAGATATCTGCACTCCTCTAATTCTGGCCTCTTGAGCATCCCTGATTTTAATCGCTCCACCACCTCGCTTCCTCCTTTAGGACACTCCTCTTTGACCAAATTTTTGGTCATTTGTGGCCTTTTGTGGCTCAGTGTCATACTTTGTTTTACAATGCTCCTGTGAAGAGTTTTATTACATTAAAGGTGCTATATAAATATAAATTATTGTATATGTTGCTCTCCCTCAAGCTTGCATTGAGGTGGTGGAACAGTTAATCAGGCTAACTCTTTCCCTCTCTTAGATTTCTCTCTCTGGGGATGGGCTATCCACTAACATCTATTACAAGCTCACTGATTCCCAGAACGACCTGGACTCTTCTTCTTCCCATCCTGTTTTCTGTAAAAACTCCATTACTTTATCCCAGTTGCTCCATCGCATCTGTTGCTGTGACGCCACCTCCATTTTCTCACCCCTCCACCATGGTAGACTTGACCAAGTCAATCGCATTTCCTGTATTTCTGCTTCATCTCCCTCAAACATCACAGGATCCATCTTCACCTTCCACTCCACAAGCCACCACATCACCTTCCACCTCCTCCAACATAACTCCATCTCCTTTCTCTGACTTCTCAAGGCTTTTGTTGCATTTGACCATCATTCCAATTTTGATTGACACATTCCAGAATCGCGCATGCATGTCCCGCGCATGCTCTCCAGTTCACAGAAGAAGGAGTGACGTTGTCCCCGGGAGGATGTCCTTGATGACGCGCTGGGGAATCCCCGGTGATGTGCGGTTGGCCAAATAGGCAAAGGAGCCGCGCGAGATGTTGCTGAGGTCGAGCTCGCGGCGATGGTTGGCCGTCCTCGCGGCACCGAGGAGCTGCTGGGTAACGGCCGCGCTCGCGACTGCAGCTCGCCATGTCTGTGCTCTGCCGAGTGGGGACTTCAGGCATAGCAGCGGCCTATCGGCGGCGGGACTGGTGGAATCGGCGCCCCTGGCGGTTCAACCTTATCTTAAATTGATGAGACTTGACAAACCCATCGGTAAATCAACCAGAATACCGGGGGGTGGGGGGAAGATGGTGTCTGTCCGACGGGATTAGCTGTCAATCAGGGACTCTGAGCTGACCTCAGCGAATGCCAGTTTGCAGCTCGCCGCTTGCAAATTTCTTGGGGAATCTCAATAATCGACCAGAGCAAGTGCACGTTTTGCCATACGGACAGAAAGTGCTGAAAATACTCAGTAGGTCTGGCGGCATCTATAAAGAGAGGAACGTTTCTGGTCAATGACCTTTCATCAGAACGATGAACCTTTCTCATGAAAGGTTACTGGCCTGAAAAGTTAACTTTGCTTCTCTCTCCACAGTTGCTACCTGACCTGCTGAGTATTTCCAGCACTTTTTGTTTTTATTTCAGATTTTCAGCATCTGCAGTATTTTGCCTTTATTTTATGTTAATTTTGCCAAGTTATTTGCAAATCCTTTAAGATCTATGGTGCAAGTGACATCCAATTTTATGAGCCCCTTGATCGGTTATTACCAATCGATAAGTTGCTGAGAATGTAAAAATTTGCAGTAATGGGCAAAGTAAAGGTTTTATAAGGTGGTGGATGTACACAGGTCAGTGAGCATTTAAAGATAAAGGACAGAGGATTAAATTTGGACACACAAACTTTCATCCAACTAGGTTTTCTGGTAATTTGATATTTTTGAATCATTGTAAGGCAACATTACAATTTTGGAATAAAAACAAGAAATGCTGGAAATACTCAGCAGGTCTGGCAACATCTGTGGAGAGAGAAGCAGAGTTAATGTTTCGGGTCAGTGACCCTTCTTGGGAACGGGCAAATGTTAGAAATGTCAAAGGTTGTAAGCAAGGAAAGCAAGGGTGGGGCAAGAGATACAAAGGAGAAGGTGTAGATTGGACAAGGCCACAGATTAGCTGACCAGAAGGTCACGGAGCAAAGGCAAACAATATGTTAATAGTGTGTTGAAAGACAAAGCATTAGTACAGATAGGGTGTTAATGGACTGAATATTGAACAGCAGCAAGTACAAACATGAAAAAAACAGTGGGTAAGCAAACTGAACAAACTAAGATGAAATAAAATAAACATACAAAAAAAATGTAAAAAAGAAAAAGTAACTAAAATAAAAGTAAAATGGGGGGCCTGTCATGCTCTGAAATTATTGAACTCAGTGTTCAGTACGGCAGGCTGTAGTGTGCCTAATCGGTAAATGAGATGCTGTTCCTCGAGTTTGCGATGATGTTCACTGGAACACTGCAGCAAACCCAGGATAGAGATGTGAGCATGAGAGCAGGGGGGAGTGTTGAAATGGCAAGCAACCGGAAGCTCAGGGTCCCGCTTGTGGACTGAGCGGAGATGTTCCGCAAAGCGATCACCCAGTCTGCGTTTGGTCTCACCAATGTAGAGGAGACCACACTGTGAGCAGCGAATACAGTATACTACATTGAAAGAAGTACAAGTAAATCGCTGCTTCAGCTGAAAGGAGTGTTTGGGGCCTGGGATAGTGAGGAGAGAGGAGGTAAATGGGCAGGTATTACACCTCCTGCGATTGCAGGGTAAGGTGCTATGGGAAGGGGACGAGGTGGTGGGGGTAATGGAGGAGTGGACCAGGGTGTTGCGGAGTGAACGATCCCTTCGGAATGCTGACAGGGGAAGGGAGGGGAAGATGCGTTTGGTAGTGGCATCATGCTGGAGGTGAAATTACAATTTTGGAGGTGTTTGACAATACAACCACTAGGTGGCGCTGTACTAGCACATGCGCAAATGTAGCCTCATCCACTTAAACATTACTGTGACGTTCAGGCAGCTGTCAGCATTAAAGATGGCGCAGCTCAATTTATCACAGAAAAGCAACTTCAACACATAGCAGCACACATTGGACATGTTTGATACACGGAGAATGTTGCGCTGTTTAAAGTCTTATCAGAAGGACAGCACCTCTGACAGTGCTGTACACCCTGTGTATTTCTGTGAGGTTTCAGTGCCATCCCGCTCTCTGGCAGCTCGCTCCCCACTCTTGCCCACCCCCCCCCCCCCCCCTGCCAATCCCTCCTCAGACGTTAGTTGTAGGCTGCGCCGCTTCCCTCCTCTCGGCCACTCACTCCTAAGTTGCCCCGTCACCCCTCGCGGCTCGATTGCTTCTTCGGGCAGAGTGAATGGCCGAGAGGAGAAAAGCGGCCTGTGGCCTAGAGCTGGCCTCTGGAGGGAAGTGGGGGGAAGTGAGGGGCCGGAGAGCCCTATAGGATATAGGTTAGTTGTGGGTGGAAAAGGACAAGGAGCAATCCAGATTAAAGATAATTAATTGGGGGAAGTCCAACTTCAATGGAGTGAGAACGGATCTGGCCCAAGCAAACTGGAATCAAAGATCGGAAGGCAAAACTGTAACTGAACAATGGGTTGCTTTTCAAGAGGAGATAGCTCGGGTACAGTTAAGGTACATTCCCACGAGGGGAGAAGGTAGGACAAACAAACCCAGAGCTCCCTGGATGGCAAAAAAGATAGAGTAAGATGAAGCAGAGAAAGGACGCATATGATAGATGTCAGATGGATAATACAATTGAAAACCAGGTTGAATATCGACGGTTCAGAGGGGAAGTGAAAAAACAAATGAGAAGCAAAGGAAGAGTATGAGCAGAGACTCACAGCTAACATAAAAGGGAATCTAAAAGTCTTCTATAAGCATATAAATAGTAAAAGGGTGGTAAAAGGAGGAGTGGGACCGATCAGGGACTAAGAAGAGGATTTACACATGGCAGCAGAGGGCAGGGCTGTGGTACTAAATGAGTACTTTGCATCCGCCTTTTCCAAGGAAGAAGTTGCTGCTTGAGTCATGGTGATAGAGGAGGTATTTGCGACACTGGATGGGCTAAAACTTGATAAAGAGGAGGTATTAGAAAGGCTGGCAGTACTTAAGTTGATAAGTTACCAGCACCGGATGAGATGCACCCAAGGATACTTGGGGAAGGAAGGGTGGAAATTGTGCAGGAATTGACCATAATGTTCCAATCCTCCTTAGATACAGGTGTGCTTCCAGAGGACTGGAGAATTGCAAATGTTAAACTCTTGTTCAAAAAAGGGTATAAGGGCTAGCCCAGCAACTACAGACTAGTCAGTTGAATCTCAGTGGTGGGAAAGCTTTTAGAAACAATAATTCGGGACAAAATAAATAGTCATTTGGACAAATGTGGATTAATTAAGGAAAGTCAGCACAAATTTAAGGGCAAGTCGTATTTAACTAACTTGCTTGAGTTTTATGATGAAGTAACAGGGTTATGTGGGTGAAGCGGATGATGCGGTATACATATTCCATTCATTTGATAAAGTGCCACATAACAGGGCTTGTAAGCAAAGATAGAGCCCATGGAATAAAAGGGACAGTAGCAGCGTAGAAACAAAATTGGCTGAATGACAGAAAACAGAGAGTAGTTGTGAATGGTTGTATTTCAGACTGGAGGAAGGTATACAGTGGGGTTCCTCGGGGGTTGGTGTTGCCATTCCTGCTTTTCTTGATATATATTAATGACCTAGACTTGGGTGTACAGGGCACAATTTCAAAATTTACAGATGACACAAAACTTGGAAGTATTGTGAACTGTGAGGAGGGTAGTGATAAACTTCAAGAGGACATAGACAGGCTGGTGGAATGGGTGGACAAGTGGCAGGTGAAATTTAATGCAGAAAAGTGTGAAGTGATTCATTTTGGTAGGAGGAGAGGCAATTATAAAATAAAGGATACAATTTTAAAGGGGGTGCAGAAGCAGAGGAACCGGGGGAATATGTGGACAAATCATTGAAGGTGGCAGGTTGAGAAAGCGGTAAATACAGTATACGGGATGTTGTACACTATTGATAGGGGCATAGAGTACAAAAACAAAGAAGTTATGTTAAACCAGTATAAAACACTGGTTCGGCTTCACCTGGAGTATTGTGCCCAGTTCTGGGCGCAACACTTTTAGAAGGATGTTAAGGCATCAGAGAGGGTGCAGAAAAGATTCATGGGAATGGCTCCAGGAATGAGGAACTTCAGTCATATGGATAAGTTGGAGAAACTGGGTCTGTTTTCCTTGGAGAAGAGATTAAGAGGAGATTTGATAGAGGTGTTCAAAATCATGAGGGGTTTTAGTTTTAGAGATACAGCACTGAAACAGGCCCTTCGGCCCACCGAGTCTGTGCCGACCATCAACCACCCATTTATACTAATCCTACACTAATCCCATATTCCTACCACATCCCCACCTGTCCCTATATTTCCCTACCACCTACCTATACTAGTGGCAATTTATAATGGCCAATTTACCTACCAACCTGCAAGTCTTTTGGCATGTGGGAGGAAACCGGAGCACCCGGAGAAAACCCACGCAGACACAGGGAGAACTTGCAAACTCCACACAGGCAGTACCCAGAATTGAACCCGGGTCGCTGGAGCTGTGAGGCTGCGGTGCTAACCACTGCGCCACTGTGCCGCCCGGGTCTGGACAGAGTCGATGTGAAGAAAGGGTTCCCATTGGCAGAAGGATCGGGAACCAGGGAACACCAATTTAAGGTGATTGGCAAAAGAAGCAACAGAGACATGAGGAAAAACGTTTTTACGCCTCAAGTGATTGCTGGAATGCACTGCCTGAGAGTGTGGTGGAGGCAGATTCAATCCAAGCCTTCAAAAGAAAACTGGATAATTAAGAGAAAACATTTGCAGGGCTATGGAGAAAAGGCAGGGGAATGGGGCTAGGTGAGTTGCTGTTGCAGAGAGCCTGCATGGACATGATGGGCCAAATGGCCATCTGTGCTGTAACCATTCTATGACTAATCACTATGGTTCTGTGATTTCTGCACTGCTAGTTTACCAGTTCATTTCTTACAAAGATGTGTGATTTGGTATAACATTTGAGATACTTTTGTTACTCATTTTTTCAATCTTAATATGACAACAAGGTACTGGTGCACAGAAAGGTTTAATCTGTTACAATTTAATGTTTCAGGAACCTGGTTGTTGTATTTGCCTTGCACCTGGAGTATCAGTTTAGCAGCAGAACCAGGCTGTCTTCCAGATCTGTCCATGCTTGCACTTTTTGGAACTGGGGCATTACTGATGCGAGGAGCTGGGTGTACAATCAATGACATGTGGGACAAAGACATCGACAGAAAGGTAAGTTTCCCCACAGGAACATATTACTATGCCACCTATTTATTTATATAGAAGACGATGGTGTCTATTAACAAGGGTAATTTTCTTTTATGTATAGATTCCTCATTTTTGATACTTCATTCATTAACCTAGTAATTTTTCTATTTAAACTAACCAGTGTAAATATAGCCTCCTACGCTCTTTAAACATCTTGGCAATTGCCCTGACATTGTAAACAAACATCATCTTAAATTGTTTCCATGTCATATTATACTGAATAACCAATTTAAGAATATTGAACACTGGGGAATGAATTATGCATGCTTTGGAATACTGAAGGCTGAACCATAACTCCCAAAAATGGGTGGGTTGGGATTATGTCAGAGGGTAAAATGCAATCAAATCTGGAACAGAAACTGAACTAGCCTCATACCTGCCCGCTTCTGGTTTTAAGGGGAGTGGGATGAAGGGCATGCGACCAAGCTGCTCCTGAGATGCAGCTTGATCATTTAAATATTATGAGGCTGTGTGCCTTCATTTTAACAAGTTTTTATTTAACCGCAGGCAGCCAGGTTTCCCAAGCCTCGGGAAATTGGGCAGCTTTGAAGCAAGAGGGACTGAATCCATGAGGGAACTGCCTTTACAGTAGTGCTGTGGGTCAGGAGGAGCAACATCAATCACTTGCATTTATATAGCAGCTTTAACATCATAAAACATCTCAAGCACTTCACAGGAGCATTTTCAAGCAAAAGTTGATACCAAGCTACATAAGGAGATATTAGGGCAAATGACCAAAAGCTTGGTCAAAGAGGTAGGTTGTAAGTAATGTCTTAAAGGACAAAAGAGGTAGAGGTGCGGAGAGGTTTAGGGAGGAAATTCGAGAACTTGGAGCCTTGGCAGCTGAAGGCATGGCCACCAAGTGGCCAGAATTAGAAGAGTGCAGATATCTCCAAAGGTTGTGGGGCTGGAGGAGATAGGGAGGGCGAGACCATGGAGAGATGTGAAAACAAAGATGAGAATTTTAAAATTGAGATATTATTTAACTGGGAACCAATGCAGGTCAGTGAGCACAGGGGTGATGAATTAACGGGATTGGGTGTAAGTAAGGACACGGGCAGGAGAGCTTTAGACGACCTCAAGCTTATGGAGGTGTTACGACCGGGTGAGGAAGGGGTCTCAGGCTCCCCTTTTGCCCCTTTCCTGGTTTGGCCGTAACAGGGTTTATCTTTTTAAAAACACAGAGTTTTAGCTTGTCACCTAAGTGAGTCTTTGCTCACTGTTCTCTAATTGTAATTGCAAAGGAACAATCAGACAGGTTTCTTAGGTTTCAACAAGAAAGATGCAAGTTTATTAGCCTTACCACTGTAACTCAGTTAAAATTACTAAAATACGTGACGCAACCACGCTAGCATGCATATGGGATAAACACACACACAACTAGATACAGAGGGGAAGAAAGAATTAGGTGGGGGGGGGGGGACAGTTCAAGTAGAGTTGGCAATAAATGGAATTCAGTTACTGTCTTTTATCTTTGATGTAAAGCCCTTGGTTGAAGTTGAGATCTTGGTGTTCTCGCTGGGGCCCAGTGCACACTTTCAGATTTACTTCTCTGGTACTAGAAGGCCGAAGAGAGGTTTCATTTGTCATCTTGGTGGTAGCCTGTAAAGTTCTGTAGTCTTGACGCTTATGTTGGCACCATGGTTTTCCTGGGACTTTGCTGGAGAGGGAGACCTTCCTCCTTGGTTCTCAACTTGGAGTTTGTTCTCTTTCTGTGTGGCACAATTCAAAAAGCTCCCAATCTGGCCAACAGGTAAGTCATGTGACCATGTCTTTGTTTAAAACAGCATCTTCTGGGAGTGTTGTTGGATTTCAAAGCTCTCCAGACACACTCAGTGAGGTGTGGAGTTCTGGCTCTTACACAGACAAAGAATGTTGATTATCATGATTGCTCAGACCAGTCTTGTTAACTGAATCAGTGAACACTCCCATTGTCTCTCTATTCAACTGTCTCTCAGAATGCAAATGTGCAACCATGTTTTCAGCTGGTTAGCTCTGTTGGTTTTTTAAACAGGTTATATGCAATGTCCAGTAAAAAAGGTTCAAATAGTGTCCCTTATGCAAAATTAATGTGTTTCCATTTGGCAGGTGTGATTTCCGTCACAGAGGATAGAATATGGGAAGTCAGCCAGGGGTGTGTTGGAATGGTCAAGTGTAAATAGAGCTAACATAAGCATGGATGAGGGTTTCAGCAGCCAATGAGCAGATGCAGGGGCGGAGTCAGGCAATGTTGCCTCGTTAGAAATAAATGGTCTTAGTGATGGCACAGGCATGTGTTTGGAGTCTCATCTTGGCGTTAAATATGATACAAGGTTGCAAACAGTCTGGTGCAGCCTCAGACAGTTGCCTGTGAGAGGGATGGAGTCGGTGGCTAGGGAATGGAGTTTGAGGCGGGGACTAAAAATAACTGCTTTGGTCTTTTCAGTATTTATTTGGAAGAAATTTCTGCTCATTCAGTACTGGATATTGGACAAGCAGTCTGACAATTTAGAGACAATGGGACAGATCGAGAGAGGTGATGGTGAGGCCGAGCTCAGTGTTGTTAGCATATATATGTAAACGACACTGTTTTTGGATGATGCTGCCAAGTTGCAGCGCGTAGATGAGAAATGCAAGGGGAAATAAGGCTAGATCCTTGGAGGATACCGGAGGTAACGGTGCAGCATCGAGACGCGAAGCCATTGCAGGAGTGATTCCCCTAGCTCTAACAAGCTACCCAGTAACCCACCCCTGTGATCTGTCTGCTCCCGGAGCTATCATAGCACCACACCCTCCCCCCTCCATGATCTCTCACTTCCCCAAGACACCTACCTGCTCTCATAGACTTGGGCCATGTGAAGCAGGCTTCCCCACTGGAAGGGTCTTCAGCCTGTCAATCAGGCTGCCTGTTGGCAGGAACCGCACAGAAAAGCAGTTAAATTCTGTAGGACATTTTGGAAGTCCGTCTTTCCAGGTTTCCTGACCTCACAACAGCCTCCCCTGCCCCTGCATAGACCTCACTTCCAGGCCAAAATCCAGGAAAAAGTCTTTGTTAGGTGGGAGGACCTATGGGACTGTGCATTAGAATGTTGTGTGGAATCTACTATGAAATGAGGCACGACCACCTCCTTAAATTCTTCTCCCCGCACATTCACATCAGCGCCAAGTGCAAGGAGTTCATGGATCTCTTCAAAAATAACTTATGTTTACATAGCTCCTTTAATGTAGAAAAACACCCAGAGGCACTTCAAATAAAGACTTGCATTTATATAGGACTGCAATTGTTGACAATGCGATCGGTAGGTGGCGCTGTTTTGGCACATGCGCAAATCCAGCACGTGCCACGAAAATGTCACAGCTTGCGACTGTAGCAGCTGCCAGGACTAAAGATGGCGCTGCTCAAAGAATCACAGAGATGAAACCTAACAAACACGTGGCAGAATACAATGGCCGGAGTGAGAGAGTGGAGCGGGGCGAGCAGCGCGGGGGGACCAGTGGTAGCGGTGCCGGGGGGGTGGGTGAGAGAGAGAACGGTGGGGGGGGGGGGGGGGGGAGAGAGAACGGTGGGGGGGGGGAGGGGGAGAGAGAACGGGGGGGGGGGGGGGGGGTGGGGGAGAGAGAACGGGGGGGGGGTGGGGGGAGAGAGAACGGGGGGGGGAGAGAGGGAGGGGGGGAGAAAGAGGGAGGGGGGGAGAAGGGAGGGGTCAAGGAGGGAGGGGGAGAGCTGGGGGAAGTGGGGGAGAGCGGGGGGGAGGGGGAGAGGGAGGAAGGGGAGAGAGTGGGTGGGGGGAGCAGCGGAACGGAAGAGGAGTGCCTTTTTCTGTGCATGCGCCATAAACACAACAGCAAAAGACTTACTGGCCAGTCCCTGGACCCGGTGACACCAAGGTCTTCGCACGCTCACTCCCCGCGGCTCTCTACGGCCTCTCGCTTCCGGCCCTCTCCATTCAGCCGTTCCCTCCAGCTGCGGATGCCCAATCCAGTTGCTTTCTCCCCTACCCAGTTGCTTTCTCTACTTCTCCACAGTACTTCAGGCATTGCAACTGTCTGGTCCCTGCATTTTGCATGCTCCCTCTCCCCACCCCTCCCCACTCTCCCCACCCCTCCCCCTCTTCACCCACCCCTCCCTCCCCCTCTTCACCCACCCCTCCCTCCCTCCCCCTCTTCACCCACCCCTCCCTCTACCCCCCCTACCTCCACCCCTCCACCATAGTTGAATATCTGAAGCGCAGTTGCAAAGTCGGGGAAATAGCATGCAAAACAAAACCTCAACAATTCTGGTTTAAATATTGAAAAGTTTTATTAAGTTCATTAAGTATCCGAGGAACTGCTGTGCATGGATACATGAGTGTTGTGTCCAGCATTCCGTTAGACAGACAGGCCGAGTCTCTGCTATGCACAGCTAAAGAGATTGTTCCTGGAGAGCCTTCTGGTGAATGAACGCTTGGCTGTCTATTCCACTACTGTATTGTCCATGTGAAGAATGCAAAGTCATAAGAGTCTGAGCTCAGTCTATTCTTGGTGAATGTTCCCCAAGCGCATCCCAATGTGCATTCCCAATTCATCCATAAATGCAATGTTCCTTTCCACATCGTGATGAGCTCCGCAGCATGATCCAGTTGCCTTCGTTGCTTGAATGCTGACCTTAAGTCTCGAGATTGTTTTCTCAACGGCATGTTTTACATGAAAAGAAGAAAAGCAAATCAGAGTCAGAGCTTGCCTCCCTCCATCCACTGAAATTACTGTTGCGCACACCTTTTTAAGTTCTGCAGTGAAGCACCAATTGATAACGTCACCAATGAAGCACTTATTACCCACCTCAGATGCCAGGAATCATCACATCCTTGCGTCATCTCCTGCACTGCCTCCTTTGCTTGAATGCCGTCCTTAAGTGTCAAGGATTGTTTTCTCAAGGGCACATTTTACATGAAAGGAAATAATGAAAGAACATCAGTGTCAGAGCTTCCCTCCCTCCAATGAAATTACTGTTGCGCATGCTTTATGCTCTGCAGTATAGGCCAATGAATCACTTAGTACCCACCTCAGCTGTAGGAGTCAGGATGATGTAACTGCCCCTATCTCGTGATGGTTCAATGCTGCTCTCAGGGAAAACATGAATGATGTGAGGGTGCTGGAAAAAGAAGCACATTTCTTTTGGACTATGAACATAAAGCAGGCCATTTAGCCCAGCTGTTCCCTGCTAATGGTTATGCTACTCGTGCGTCTTCCCATCCATTCCCATTTAATCCTGCCTACTACTATCAGCATCATCTTCCATTTCTTTCACTCTTATCTACCTTTGCCTTAAAGCAACATTGAGGATGGAGAATGGTGTGGCTGCACTCCCACCTCACCAGTTGTGTACGCAGCAAGAGCATTCACATTTGTGCTACCACTGGACACGGCATGCTTGTTTCTTTTAGTGCTCAGTCTCTTCTTGCTGAATGTTCCCCAAGTGCTTGACCCCTTTGGACGCCTTCTCTGCTTGACAGGCAGCAGCTGGCAATTGCAGAGTCTCACAAGGCTCTGCATGGTTGTTTCAAGGGCGGATGGGGAAACATGTGGCTGTGTGTCCACGTGCACTGCTCGGATGGGTGCAGGAACAGGTGGCTGTGTGTCCATGTGCACTGCTTGGATGGGTGCAGGAACAGGTGACTGTGTAACTGAACAGCAAGGAGAGGGTACCGCAGGTGGGGGAAGTGGAGCTTTGAACAGGCAGGCGTATGTATGGTCCATCAGATCATTAGGCCAGGGGGTGAAACGCTCAGGATCCATGGATTGTGGCACGCGACTGATGTCCAGCGCATGGCCACCTCCATTCGAAGGTGCTTCCGGGCAATTGTTGGGCAAATTAATTGGCTCCATCTCATCAGCCAGTCCTTGTGTTTATGGCGCATGCACAGAAAAAGGCACTCCCCTTCTGCTCCGCCCTCCCCCCCGACTTCCCTTCCCCCTCCCTCCCGACCTCCCTCCCTTCCCCCCCGTCCCTCCCTCCCTTCCCCCCCGTCCCTCCCTCCCTTCCCCCCCGTCCCTCCCTCCCTTCCCCCCCGTCCCTCCCTCCCTTCCCCCCCGTCCCTCCCTCCCTTCCTTCTCCCTCCCTCCTTCCTTCTTCCCTCCCTCCCTTCCTTCTCCCTCCCTCCCTTCCTTCTTCCCTCCCTCCCTTCCTTCTTCCCTCCCTCCCTTCCTCCTTCCCTCCCTCCCTTCCTTCCCTCCCTCCTTTCCCCCCTCCCTTCCCTCCTTTCCCCCCTCCCTTCCCTCCTTTCCCCCTCCCTTCCCTCCTTTCCCCCTCCCTTCCCTCCTTTCCCCCCTCCCTTCCCTCCTTTCCCCCCTCCTTTCCCCCCTCCTTTCCCCCTCCTTTCCCCCCTCCTTTCCCCCCTCCTTTCCCCCCTCCTTTCCCCCCTCCTTCTCCCCCCCTCCTTTCCCCCCCTCCTTTCCCCCCCCTCCTTTCCCCCCTCCTTTCCCCCCCTCCTTTCCCCCCCTCCTTTCCCCCCTCCTTTCCCCCCCCTCCTTTCCCCCCCCTCCTTTCCCCCCCTCCTTTCCCCCCCCTCCTTTCCCCCCCTCCTTTCCCCCCCCTCCTTTCCCCCCCCTCCTTTCCCCCCCCTCCTTTCCCCCCCCTCCTTTCCCCCCCTCCTTTCCCCCCCCTCCTTTCCCCCCCCTCCTTTCCCCCCCTCCTTTCCCCCCCCTCCTTTCCCCCCCCTCCTTTCCCCCCCCTCCTTTCCCCCCCCTCCTTTCCCCCCCCTCCTTTCCCCCCCCTCCTTTCCCCCCCCTCCTTTCCCCCCCCTCCTTTCCCCCCCCTCCTTTCCCCCCCCTCCTTTCCCCCCCTCCTTTCCCCCCCCTCCTTTCCCCCCCCTCCTTTCCCCCCTCCTTTCCCCCCCCTCCTTTCCCCCCCTCCTTTCCCCCCCCTCCTTTCCCCCCCCTCCTTTCCCCCCCCTCCTTTCCCCCCCCCTACTTTCCCCCCCCTCCTTTCCCCCCCTCCTTTCCCCCCCCTCCTTTTCCCCCCCCTCCTTTCCCCCCTCCTTTCCCCCCCCTCCTTTCCCCCCCCCTCCTTTTCCCCCCCTCCTTTCCCCCCCTCCTTCCCCCCCCTCCTTTCCCCCCCCTCCTTTCCCCCCCCTCCTTTCCCCCCCTCCTTTCCCCCCCTCCTTTCCCCCCCTCCTTTCTCCCCCCCTCCTTTCCCCCCTCCTTTCCCCCCCTCCTTTCCCCCCCTCCTTTCCCCCCTCCTTTCCCCCCCTCCTTTCCCCCCTCCTTTCCCCCCCTCCTTTCCCCCCCCTCCTTTCCCCCCCCTCCTTTCCCCCCCCTCCTTTCCCCCCCTCCTTTCCCCCCCTCCTTTCCCCCCCTCCTTTCCCCCCCCCTCCTTTCCCCCCCTCCTTTCCCCCCCCCTCCTTTCCCCCCCCTCCTTTCCCCCCCTCCTTTCCCCCCCTCCCTTTCCCCCCCCTCCTTTCCCACCCCCTCCCTTTCCCCCCCCTCCTTTCCCCCCCCCCTCCCTTTCCCCCCCCCCTCCCTTTCCCCCCCCCTCCCTTTCCCCCCCCCCTCCCTTTCCTCCATGCGGTGCCCCAGACAATGTAAATATTTTCAGAGCAACTTACCTTGGAACAATCTCCTCTGTCTAATAAAAATGAGGCAAATGTCCAAAATGACTAAATAATTGAGATAAAATGCCCGACGAAACCTCTCCTCCTTCCATTTTCAAAAACACGCGCCGAAGCTTTCGGAAGATTGACGCACATGCGCACACGGTCTCAGGCCCTCTGCGCATGCGCTGCGGTCCGGATTGCCAGGACCAGTTTGCGCATGCGCAGAGGCAAACCTGACGTGTTCCCCGAGGAAGATGAATTTACGCGATGACGTCATCTGCGCATGCGCAAACTGGTCCTGGCAATCCGGACCGCAGCGCATGCGCAGAGGGCCTGAGACCATGTGCGCATGTGCGCACCGCGGCGCATCCTGATGACGTAGCGTTGTCATCAATCACTTTGTTTATATAGCACCTTTCACAACCACTGGACATTGTAAGGCACTTTATACCCAATGATATACATTTTTCTTTGAAGAATAGTGTCATGTACGTCGGAAGTGTGATGATACAACATTCGCAGAATAACTCTTAAGAGTTATGAAAAAATGGACTTTGTCTTTAAAAAGTGAACAATGGTCAAAAATGGCCACCAAAGTAAAAGCCTTTTGTGTATCCAACCAGTCTGACAAAGACAAAAGACAAATCTTCAAAGCCAAAAGGTGTTAATGAAACCCATCTCTTACACCTATCCTAAAAACATTTCAGAATTGACTGTCTTCTTCTAAAACAAAGGAGGTGTGAAGTAGCCACGTCGTAGGCCATTGTGCAGTCACCATGAGGAGAAGCCAGAGTGTCTCCTAACAGGAGGTGAGGTGTGACAGTTTTACCTTTTTAAAAAAAGACAGCCAGAGTGAGAGAGAGAGTGACCTGGAAGGTGAAGCCATTTGTAGCAGTTGACATTCCAGCAAGCCAGAAAGCACATGCCTTGCTGAAAAAAAGCAACATCGATATTATACAGCAGAGAGAGTTGGAATGATCCACCATCTTCAATGAACCTTTAATCAAGAGAGAAATCTACTATCATTTCAGGCCTGCAACCATCTAGAACTTGAGTCTAAAGAGAATTCAGCAGGTTTATCGTAACATTTCTCCCCCACTTTCATGCAGACCCCCACCTGCCAAGAATGAGGCACATTAATTTCGCTACATGGACATTAAATTTCAAATTGTTGCTGGGAAAAAGAGAAGGCCTGTTACAAGGGGTTGCCAGGCCCCTGGCTGGAAAGACATTTTTGCATATTAAGAGACTGTTTGTAGACAAAGGACCATTCCCTGACACACACAATCCATAAAGCCAGGTTGATCTTGCTTGTGGATTTTGGGAAGGAGGCAGAAGCGGGCTGTCCGGGGTTGCGGGACTATGAGGTTGGAAGCTGCAGAGTGAAGATCTCCAGAGGAGATGAGATCAGTGACAGTCCTGTGGACAGTAGCTTGATGTTCGGTGGTGGGGTCATGGTCCGGGGGAGGTAGGAAGAAGTGTCTGAGAGTTGGCGCTGAGCCTCTACAAGGTAGAGGTTGATACGCCAGACAACAACAGCACCACCCTTGTCTGCAGGTTTGATGACAATATCAGGGTTAGACCTGAGAGAACGGAGTGCGGAAATTTCAGAGGGGGACAGGTTAGAGTGAGTGAGGGGGGCAGAGAAATTGAGACGGCTGATGTCTCGTCGACAGTTTTCAAAGAAAAGATCCAGAGCGGGTAAGAGGCCAGGGGGAGGGTTCCAGGTAGAGGGAGAATGCTGGAGGTGGGTGAATGGTTCTGCTGGTCGGGGGGAAGGACTCCTGTTCAAAGAAATGAGCCCGGAGGTGGAGACGACGGAAGAAGAGATCAACGTCATGCCAAGCGCAAAATTCATTGAGGTGGGGGTGTAAGGGGATAAAACGGAGTCCTTTGCTGAGTACAGAACGTTCAGTGTCAGAGAGGGGAAAGTCAGAGGGTATGTGAATACACAGCAAGGGGTCAGATCAGAAGGGGTGGGGTCTGCAGTTGCTGCAGTCAGAGGGAAGTGAAGGGGAAGAAGGATCTGGAGGGGCATTAGTCCCCATCAGCTGCTGGAGCTTGTGTTCCTTAATGCCTGAAAGGAAGAGAAAAAGTTTTTTGTTAATGCGTCGGATAAGACGATGGGTGAAATGAAACTGCGGAGTAGAACAGCTTTGAGATAAGGTGGGGCGGTGCTTCTGGCTGGAGTGGTCCAGTGTGTTCCCTTGCTTTATTTGCCCTCCTCCCATTTATTGTATGTTCCCTCGCTTTATTTGCCCTCTCCAAATGCATTACGTCATACTTATCTGGATTGAACTCCATTTGCTACTTTTCTGCCCACTCAACCAAACCATTGATATCTTTCTGAAATCTACGGTTAACTGGGAAAAACGGAAATTTTGACTTTATGACAGTTCCTTAGGAATAATAAAATAACTGGGTTGTAACTTCTGGTAATATTTTCCTGCATTGGTGAGATGTCCCAGAGTTGGCTATTCAGATGCCACTCAATGTCTCTCCAGGTGAAATTAATAAACAGTCTGTGGTGTGTAGGCGTTAAAGGTAGTTTGTCTGCAGCAGGCCTCACACAGATCTTTCAGCAACAGGTTGTAGCGACAGGTCTATTTAAATTTTAAAGTAGCAGGCTAACAGTAGAAACTTCCTTGAGAATTCCAGAACTTACAAAACACAAAAGTCAACAGGACTTGCTCTCAGCAAAGGAGCCTTCTCCACAGAGCACAGCAACTGCAGAACTCACTCTTGAGGCAGGGATTCACGACTGGGGGCAATCGCAACCTGACACACCCAAAACACAGGCTTCTTTTCAGCAAAGCAGTGTTTCTCCACTGAGTGTAGCAAGTTCTCTTTTCTCTGGGTCTTTTCCTGTCTCTTCAGGCAGGTCAAAACCTCACCTTAGATGTAGCACTTTTCCCTTGAAATGCAGAGCTTATTTTCAGAGAGAATAGGTCTTTTTCTCTGGTCTATCAGCAAATCACCGCTCCAGCCAGTGCTAGCTGTTCTGTTTCCCTCTGCAGAATTAAAACTGAAGGTCTTTCCGCAGAAGTCATAAGACTGTCGTAAAATCTTCCTGTTGCTTGGATATAAATTGCCTTGCAACCTGCGCTTCAAACACCAAATGTCAACATTCAGTCACTGTTCATAGTCTTTTTTTTCAGTTTTAAAGGAACATAGACCTCCTAGTTTTAAAAAAAAAACCTCATGACAACAAGACTGAGAATTTTACAATTGAGGAGTTGCTTAACTGGGAGTGAGTGTAGCTCAGCGAGCACAGGAATGATGGGTAAATGAGACTTGGCGTGAATTGGGCCATGGGCAGCAGAGTTTTGGATGACCTCAAGTTTATGCAGGGTTGAATGTGTGGGACCAGCCAGAAGAGTGTTGGAATAGTAAAGCGTAGAGATAACAAAGGCATGGATGAGAGTTTCAGCAGCAGATGAGCTGAGGCAATGGCAGAGGTGAGCAATGTTTTGGAGGTGGAAAAAGATGGTCTTAGTGATGGCACGGAGATGTGTTTGGAAGCTCATCTTGGGGCCAAACATGACACAAAGGTTGTGAGCAGTTCGGTTCAGCCTCAAATGGTTGCCAGGGAGATGGATGAAATTGGTGGCTAGAGAACGAGAGAGTTTGTGGCAGAGACCAAAGACAATGGCTTTGGTCTTTCCAACATTTAGATTAGAGATACAGCACTGAAACAGGCCCTTCGGCCCACCGAGTCTGTGCCGAACATCAACCACCCATTTATACTAATCCTACACTAATCCCATATTCCTACCAAACATCCCCACCTGTCCCTATATTTCCCTACCACCTACCTATACTAGGGGCAATTTATAATGGCCAATTTACCTATCAACCTGCAAGTCTTTTGGCAGGAAACCGGAGCACCCGGAGAAAACCCACGCAGACACAGGGAGAACTTGCAAATTCCACACAGGCAGTACCCGGAATCGAACCCGGGTCCCTGGAGCTGTGAGGCTGCGGTGCTAACCACTGCGCCACTGTGCCGTTGGAAGAAATTTCTGCTCATCCAGTACCGGATGTCAGACAAGCAGTCTGGCAGTTTAGAGACTGGGAGGGGTCAAGAGAAGTGGTGAGTTAGAGCTGGGTGCTATCAGTGTACATGTGGAAACTGACACTGGTTTTGGATAATGTCACCAAGGGGCAGCATGTAGCTGAGAAATTGGAGGGGCCAAGGATAGATCCTTGGAGGACACCAGATGTAACATTGTGGGAGCAGGAAGAGAAGCTGTTGCAGGAAAGGTGGGCATGATTTGGGAGGTGACAACGCGTTCAAAGACGTTGAAGAGGAAAGGGAGGTTGGAGATGGGTTGGTAGTTTGCAAGGACGGAGGAGTCGAGGGTTGGTTTTATTTTGAGGGGTGATGACAGCAGATTTGAAGGAGGGGGTGGTACTTTGGTGGGAATACAGTTGAGGCAGTAGGAGCTGTGTCTCTTGGACAAGATGAGCTCAGAGAGGAGAGGAACTAGAGAAAGATGTGATTCAGTGCTAGGGCAGGGTGGAACCTTAGAGAAATTTTGGCCTGGTGGGCTAGGGAAAGGGAGGGAAATGGTGGAGGCAGCTGAATGGATGGTCTCAATCTTAGTGACAAGTAAGTCCAGGAGATCCTTGCACTTTCATTGGAGGAGAGGGTGCAGGAGACGGGGAGAGGGGTTTAAGAAGATGGTTTGCAGTAGAGAAAAGAAGCTGGGGACTATTTTTGCATTCTAGGCGATCCTGTAATAGTGAGCAGTTTTGGCAGATGAGAGCAGGACCCAATGGTGCTTTATGTGGTCCAGCCAGATCTGACTGTGAGTGTCTAAACCAGTTGTCCATTATATCCATTCAAGTCTGTGTCCCTTGGACTTAAGGGAGCAGATATGAGGGCCGTACCAAGGCGAATGGCCTGGGTGAGAGAGAGTAATGGTTTTACTGGAGACAAGGTGAGGGTATGATTGAGCAGATTGGTAGCTGCAGAAATGTTAGCTGAGATTTAATGAGGAGGTGGTATCCGCATCCACCAGCTGGAAAGTCAGGGAAGCCTTGGAAGCCGCAATACTATTTTGCATGGCTTAGGCAATTAATTGTCTGAGGTCGTGGCTTCCGCCCCTCTGAGGCAGGATGTCCCACCTTCAAGAGCTACCATCTGAGTACCAATGGGAGAGAGGGCTCCTCTGGAGATTGCAGCGAGAGTCATGACAAGAGTACCATGGGTGGCTCAGCTGTGCAGGGAGGGAGGAGAAAAGACAAGAGAGCAATAATGGTAGGGGATTCTATAGTTATGGGAACAGATAGGCGTTTCTGTGGTCGCAGGCGTGATTCCAGGCTGGTATGTTGCCTCCCTGGTGCAAGGGTCATGGATATCACCAAGCAGCTACAGAGCATTCTGAAGGGCGAGGGTGCACAGCCAGAGGTCGTGGTCCACATTGGTACCAATGATATAGGAGGAAAGAGGGATGAGGTCCTGCAGACTGAGTTTAGGGAGTTAGGAAAAAGATTAGCAAGCAGGACCTCAAAGGTAATAATCTCCGGATTACTCCCAAGGCCACGTGCTGGTGAGTGTAGAAATAGGAGAATACACCAGATGAATGCACGGCTGGAGAGATGGTGCAGGAGGGAGGCCTTCAGATTTCTGGGGCATTGGGACAGCTTCTGGGGAAGGTGGGACCTGTACAAGCCAGACGGTCTACACCTGAACAGGACTGGGAGAAACATCCTTGTAGGAAAGTTTGCTAGTGCTGTTGGGAATGGTTTAAACTAGATTGACAGGGGGATGGGAACCTGAGGGCAGTTTCAGATCGGACAATTTCAGGGCAGAGAACGGGAGGCAGAGAATTAGCAAGTGACTCTGAAAGACAGAAGAAGTAAAGGTTAACAAGTGTGCAGCACAGGAATTTGGCCGTGTTAAATGTAAGGAGCATAGTAAATAAAGCCGATGAGCTGAGGGCATGGATAGACACGTGGCAACACGATA
>NW_027142082.1:0-32701 GCF_036365525.1 Heterodontus francisci | reverse complement strand
TATTACCTGCCCTTCTGTATGCAATGGCAACTATACAGTAGATATCTGAGCCCTGGAGAGATCACCAGCAATGCCTCCCCAGGATCCTGCAAATTCAGTGGCAGGACAGGCACTCCAATATCAGTGTCTTCTCTCAGGCCAACATCCCCAGTATCGAGACACTGGTCAATAGCTAGTAAGTTACGTTGGATGGGCCACATTGTTCGCATGGCTGACACAAGACTCCCAAAGCAAGCTTTCTATTCCGAGCTCCATCATGGCAAGAGACTACCAGGAGGGCAGAGGAAGCATCACAAGGATATCCTTAAAGCCTCCCTAAAAAATTGTGACATCTCCACTGATTCATGGGAATCTCTTGCCAGAGACCGCCCAAAATGGAGAAGCATCTGCGAAGGTGCCAGCCAGTTTGAACAACGTTGATTTCCCAGGCAACCAAGTGCAAACAGTGGAAGGAGTCTTTGGAAATTTGAGCATTCCATTCACTCACCTCAAACACCACCTGCCCCACCGGTGGCAGAGTATGTGGATCCAGAATTGGACTATTCCGTCACCCAAGGACCCACAACCCTGGAGTGGAAGAAAGTCATCCGCGTTCCCGAGGGAATGCCTAAGATCCACACAGCTACTGCCCCTTGAATTGCTAACCTGGTCATGCCCAATTTTATTCAAAGCTTTTTTTGGGAAAAGCTGAACAAAAATTTAAGTTGTGGTGGAGAGAGAGGGGCAGAAAAAGAGAGCATAAAAAAAAAAAGTGTTTTTGTTGCACTTACACACGTCTTTGGAAAAGGTATGGGACAAGTTGCCCATCGACTCTTGATTGGAGATAAGTGCACAGCAGTTGGCAATATAGATAGCTGGTAAGCATGTCAAGAAAATGCAATAGTGAAGCCAGGGACCATTAGGAATAACCTCTTAGTATGCAGCATATTTAATTTTATGCCTAAACCCATTTAACTAATTACATGTGTAAAGCAAAATGCATTTGGAGGAGACTTTCACATGTTCACCTTCACTGTTGCTAATTGGGCCAAGTAGTCAATAGAGTGGATGTGTTTTCAATTTGAAGAAAAAAGATAAATATTGATTACAGTTTTGAAAAAAATAGTTATAAAAGGGAAGGAGGCACTGGAGGTTAATTTCTGTGCAAAGTACCCCACATTTTACAAAAAACAATAATCTCTAGATGCCTCATGTTTTTATCATATATTTAATCTTGAACACCTGGAATTTTAGATATCCCTAAGCAGCCTGACCAGAATGATACAGCAGACTACACACTGATAGAAGCAGGAGTCAGTCTTGCTGCAAATTGTAAAATTTGCATATGAGGTTTTAAGCCAATATATTGTAAATTCAAAGTGGCCTTCAGTAAGTATATATTTTGAAAATGGTCCCACGTCTGTGGCAAGGAAGGAAATATGGCTGTTTGGGACAGAAATGCAACAATGTTCTAATGTGCCTCCAGGCTTACATGGTCATGTGAAGGCTACCATGCAGGCAGCCATTACAGTCAGCTTCATTAAATACACAGTAAACACCAAACTGGTGTATGGCGAGCTCACAATATGGTGTCAGAGTGGAGCAGAGATGGAGTGGTGAAGAACTGTTGAAAAGCACAGCTATAGAACAAAGGCCACAGGAATGGACACAACTGCTAAAAGCCACAGAAAAGGAACAAAGAAAACAGCTGAAAAGCACAGGGTAAGACAATGGCTATAAGTTTTCCTCTGTCTGCCGGTCAAAATGAAAGGTGAAATGAAGCAGAACTGGCAGTTTTTCCACTTGCAATGGCAAAATTATGAAATTACAATAGATTTAATGAACAAACTAGAGCAGCTAGAAGTAGCTACACCTTTATCACTGTTGGGGAGAGTCAGTTACAAAGTGTATGCCACCCTAAACATCTCTGAAGAATATAAAAAAAAACAGACAGCAGAAATTTTGAATGCCTTGAAGGCACTCTTTGAACTTTTGAACCCCACAGTGAATGTAACATATGAACGGTATGTGTTCAATATTAGGGACCAAGGCAAACAGTCCATTGCTCGGTATGTGACTGCATTAATACAGCTTGCAGAATCCTGTGACTTTGCGCAACTAATATACGATCTAACTAAAGATAGGATTGTATCAGGCATACAAGATCCTGCAGTGAGAGCATGTCTGAGTGAAGACAAACCTACTCTCAGGAAAGTGATAGACATGTGCAGAAGTGCTGAGGTTGTAACTCAGCAGCAAGACCATATTCATTTCAGAACAGACCAGGCCTTGCATTATGCTGATAGACATTCCAGGCAAAAGATCACAGACAAAAGGACAGGATGTAAATACTGCAGAGGACATCACACAAAAGGAAAAGAAGGCATGTCCAGCATGGGGAGAGCAGTGGTCTCACTGCAAGAAGCAGAATTATTTTGCACACAAGTGCTTGTCCAACAAGCAGGTACAGATGGGCACTGGAGATATATCAGCTGAAGATTCTGACGAATCACTATATAACATACAACAGGTTACTTCAGACAGGTCGATCAGTGATAAATGGTTTGTGACTGTTGATATTCTCTTTCTGGAATCATCATTCCAAGTCAACAGAGTGTGTCAGATAGACCAGTACATCATACAATATCATGAACTTCACACACCTGTGCAAAGTGGCTCAACATGGCAATCCAAAAATGAAGCCCTCTAAAGTAAGGTAGAAGCTATATGATGACACTGTACTAGTGCTAAGAGGTAAACTAATCTGCGAGCCCAATGCAATGGCAACAAAGATCTGGAGTTCCAAATCATAGATGGCAAGCAAAGCCACTCACCTCAGCCAGAGCAAGTCTAAAGCTTGGACTGGTAACCCTCACCATGCAAAAAGAAATGCTAAAGAACTTACATGAAAGCCACCAATGAATGGAGTCAAGTCTGAGGAAGAAAGCAATGACAATGATAAAATCAGAGCAGATAATTAAAGCAGAAGTTGCAGAGGAGAAGGCCTTGCAAAAGCCTAGTCCTCCAATTAAGGAAGGGAGAACTCAGGAGATGGCTTACTGGAGCTGGCACCACTGGAAGAACACCTTTGCCAGTCCCAAGGTGACACAAGTCATACAGGCAATGAGGAAGAGGAAGATCTGGCAGTCATCTGCTTGGGCGCCCAGGGTGGAAGCCATGGGGAAGGAGCGCTCGGATTCCACAGAGCGGACAGACAAAATCAAGGTGAAATGGCAAGGCCAAATTTCATTGTGACAAAACTGCCAAAATATTGCCAGAATTGATCATTGGAGAGACAGGCAGGGTACAAACCTTCAACATGCTCAATAAGAGTCAGCCCAAGTGGCAACTTGGGACCTGCATAGAGCAGGTCTCACCTTGATCACATGCAGTGGAAGTGAAGGACCAGAGAGACCATCATAACCTCAGCCATATACACACAACTAAAAAAGCTGTTCCTTCACAGTAAGCAGCCAATCAGGACAATCTGCACAGACCACAGAACAACCATCAGCCCCAGAGGTCCACAGCACCCCAATAACAGAAATGGAACAACAGCAGTCACTGTTAAACAGGCAGATGTCCAGTCACCAAAATGAAGAAGCCAATGACAGTCTCTGATCCACAACTGTCTTATTAGCAGTTCATAGTTCAGCCCAAACATCAATTCTCACTCTTTCCTTCTGGATTAACTCTCTGTCCTGAGGCAACTCCCCAACTGGCCAAAAACACAGCCCTTATAATAAAATCATAATGAGCATCACCTGCTCTCTATTAACACTGAAATGAGTCCTGTTTAACTAAAGTGACCAGCATTTTCAACATTGTCAGTTTCCACAGCAACAAGTGACAAGGGAAAGACACTCGCTGGAGAAGGAAAATCTTCCAGATGAACAACCAACGACAATGTGCATGTGCACCATTAAGAGACCAGCCCGATTTAAAGACTATGGGCTGAATTTTATTTGGGCGCCGCGCTGTGTGTTGGCACCCTTTTAATTCAGCACAGCACCTGCAGTCAGGTGCTGCCGCAGAGCCCCCGCAATATTACTCGCAGGGGCTCATTAGAAGCATGGTGCCAAGCCGCCCTCCCCATATTACTTGGGGAGAGGCAAGATATTCGGCACAGTGAGACAGTTTTTGACAATTGTGCAGCAGCTGCTCGGGCCCTATTTTAAGCACCCCAGCACCTGCTTCCTGACAGCTGTCAAAGAATACTTACCTGACTGCTGAAGAGTGGGGCTGCTGTCAATCTGGCAGCAAAGCAGAAGGTGCTGCAGAAATCCAGCAGGTCAGGCAGCATCTGTGGAGAGAGTAGCAGAGTTAACTTGTCCAAGTTCACAGACCTGGAAGTTAACTCTGCTTCTCTCTGCACAGATGCTGCCTGACCTGCTGAGTGACCCCAGCACTTTCCGCTTTGCTGCCACATACTTACCCCGCTGTGTCCCAGTGTCCTGTGAAATTGTGATCCTCTTCTCCCACTCAGTTGTAACATTCCTTCTTGTAGACGTGCTGCACCTGGATGAATAATCTTAATTTTGCACATTCCAGGACATGCGACTTAAATACACCATAAAAGGTATTACAGAGGTTTACAGAGAACTCACTGACACAAATGGGAATGCAAGGGTGTCACAGCAATGTAAATACGTTTTTCACAAAATCTTCCTTGCCAACATGTGTGTCCTTTTCTCTGTGCAAATGATGTGTGCCAGCATGTAGTACCAATGTCACATCCCTTTGCACTGTTGCCCTTTCAGGAGAACCAACGTATGCAATAACATCATTGCCATGCTACTGTTACACATGAGCATTTCCACGGACTCAGTGACATGGATATTGGCTCAGTCAGCTGCTGCCTCTAATAGTTTACACAGGGCTACTGCAGGGATACGTTGACACCCGTGCATTCCCATTTGTGTCAGTGTGTTCTCTGTAAACCTCTGTAATACCTTTTATGGTCTATTTAAGTCTCGTCCTAGAATGTGCAAAATTAGATTATTCACACCTACAAGAAGGAATGTTACACTTGAGTGGGAGAAGAGGATCGCAACTTCACAGGACACTGAGACACAGCAGGGTAAGTATGTGGCAGCAAAGCGAAAATGCTCGGGTAACTCAGCAGGTCAGGCAGCATCTGTGGAGAGAGAAGCAGAGTTAACTTTCAGGTCCGTGAACTTGGACAAGTTAACTCTGCTTCTCTCTCCACAGATGTTGCCTAACCTGCTGGATTTCTGCAGTACTTTCTGCTTTGCTGCCAGATTGACTGCAGGCCCACTGGTGCACAGCAGGTGAGCGAGGGTGATGTGCGGCTTGCAGAGCTCATGTTGGTTCTTATGGAGCAAACAGCCTTTGATAAGCCACTTCCTTACATCCCTAGCTCACTGCCAGCCCTGCGTGCAGATCCTGGGTGCCATCTGCCCTCCCATGCGTCTTTCATGTTGTAGCGTCCTCATAGTCTGAGGAGGAATCCTGTTGATGTCTCTCCTCATCATGCCAGGCCTGGCCCATAATGGGTGCATAGTTGTGCAGAGCAGCAAAAAAAAGAGCTGGCCTTTTCAGCCCCGTAGTACAGGGCGTCACCCTATCCATACAGGCATTGGAGGTTCTCTTTCAGCATGCTGATCTCCTGCTCAATGGTGACTCATGTAGCTCAGTAGCTGGCGTTATATCTCTCCTCTGCCGCAATGGTGGGGTCTTTCACTGGTGTCGGGAGCCATGTCTGCAAATGATAGCCCTTATCTCCAAGAAGCCACCCCTCCATCTGAGCCAATTCAGTGAACAGCGGTGGCAGCCGGGACTGGCGCAAGACCCAGGTGTCATGGCAGCTGCCTGAGAAGTGGTCACACATTTGCAGCAAGCATCTGCAGCGATCACATACCAGCTTCACCTAGATTGAGAGGGCTCCTTTAATGGTGACATTTGCAGCTGGTAGCCTGGCAGTAGGCCTGATGGTCACATGAGTGCAGTCTATGAACATTACAACCTATGGTCCTCCGGCAACGGTGCCAGAACCAATTGCCTTCTGGCCCTGGCTGTGAGAGTCCATCCTGAAGTGGACATCCTCACTGGCCTGGTGCAGGGCATTGGTGACCTCCCTGATGCAGCAGTGCACTGCTGACTGTGTGACCCCACAAAGGCCTCTGGTGGGCCCCTAGAATGCTGCAGAGGCGTCAGGCTTGAGAACCGCTGCCACTATGAGAAACAAAGGCATGGGATGTCCACTGGAGTCCATTGGCGGCAGGTCATCCTTGAGCAGGGCACAGAGACCTGTCACCACCCTCTCTATATGCGCAATCTCCTCTGACACTGGTGCTCTGACATCCGATGACATGTCATTTGAGGCCTGTAGATGCACGGCAAACGAAATGGCAAGCTCCCCTTGGAGGCTGCTGCTCACGACCGGGGGCCTGTACATGGCACATGCTTGTTGATATTGCCTCTGGTGCATACGGATCCTCACGTGCAGAGGATCACACAATGTAGGATGAGCCATACCTACTGCCATATGATAAATCAAGTTGAACCCATCATGTATTCGCATGTTTCTAACAGGGCAGGGATTGGTGTTGACGGGTAGGTCAGCTGCTTTCCTAGATCAACTATGTGGCGTGCCATGGCATTGCCCATCTTGTCTAACACCCAGAGTGGCACAGCATGACCACAACAAGATCCTACCAGCTGAATTAATTGCCCCCACCATCCACATAATCTTAATGCTGCTGCCCTGTCTGGCACCCTCCCCACACAAGGGGTGCCTTGTTTGCCATTGCCCCTCACAAACACAGAGCGTACACTGTTAATGGAGGGATGGTACACCTCCCTCCCAGTACAGCTTTCCCTCCAATAATCCCAGACCTCCTCCCTTTCAGAATGCAGAATGAGACGCCTGTGTATTCCTCCCTCTCTCCTCCCTTTAGGAATGCAAATTTAGACCCCTGAATATCCCCCCTCCCTCCTCCCTTCCATAATGCAGAGTGAGACCCCCGAATAACAGAACTTACCTTCGCTGGCAACAACGTCTGCCTCTGAGGACCCACCGGCTTTTCAGATCTTGAACGGGACGGCATATGACAGCCGCCCGTTCAGCGAAAAATCTAGAAGCGTCAGTGGAGAGGCGACAGGTTGCATAATCAGCAAAGGTTATGTTAATTGTGGTGCCGCTGCTGTGCGGCGGGGGAGCCGCACTGAGGTCTGTGGCGACCGGTGACACACGGCGTCGAGGGACCGGTCAAATTCAGCCCTACGTGTGCAATGCACGTGCAGAGGCTGACAAGAATAATGAACTACTAATGCATGAGAACAGTGTGTGCATCATGGGTAACTTGGGCAACTCACAGTGTAAATGATAATGCTTGCAAATTCTTTTTTTTTGCTTTTTTTGTATGATAAGGGGGATGTTTGGGATAGAAATGCAATACTGTACTAATGTACCTCCTAGCTTGCCGTAGTCCTGTGACCGCTACCATGAGGCAGTCTGACTGCAGTCAGCCATTACAGTCAGTTTCATTAAAGACACAGTACACACCAGTACGGTGTCCTGTGAGCTCGTCACTGTGGCAGCACTCATACTTCCATAGTGAACCATTTGACCTAAACAAATTTCCAGTGTGAGTCAATTACATCAGAAACACTCTTCTTTCTTTGCAATGTTAAACACATGCAAAATTTGTAGACTCTGGTTGCATACTAAGCCTTAATCCCATAATTCAACATAATGAAATTATTGGTCCTTTAAAAAACAATGAATGGATAGTTTATTTGTAGATTCCAATCAAACAGTGGGTTGGCTTTTTTTGCTGACTGATGTCAAAGAATACAAATTTATTGTTATGACTAGGTGAGGAATGTGTCTCGGGGTCTCTTATTATCTGCACCTGGTCTTATTGTAACAGGGTTTAATTTTAAACACACAGTGTTTTGAGCTCCCCTTTTGTCCTCTCACTGCTTTCCAATTACCAGGCAAAGAAATAAGCTCAACAGGCTTTCTTTATTTTAAAGCAGAAAGATGAAATTTATTAAAGCTTAAATTTAAATGCTAATACGGTTGACACCTACAGATATACGATGCGCCCAGGCTAGCATACACAGGCAATATAAACATGCCGATAGGTACAGAAAAAGGCAGAAGAAAAGTTAAGTAAAACAGTTTGAGGCAATATCTTGTTACTGTTTGTCCAGCTGGTTGTAGTCCTTGATTGAAGATATGGCCTTGCGTTTCACTGGGGCCCAGCAGTCCTCATAAAAACCTTGTTCACGGAGGAAACATTTCTTTGAGTTTCATGTGTTTTTACAAGGTTCAGTTCCGTGGGAAGAGATGAAGGCAGGCAGACAGGACAGGAGATGTTCTCAGTCCATGAGTACATGGCGTTCTGAGTTCAAAATCTGTTTTTCCAGTTTAACACTCCCCCAGCTGGCCAGCAGGTGGTCATGTGACTGACTGGTTTGACCAGTCGCTTTCTGTGTATTGTGGGGGGAGGCAGGGACTGGCTCCCAATGTTTCCACATTGCCTGGTACTATGCAAATGTCTTTCCAGTCAGGAATTTATTTATTTATTTAGAGATACAGTACTGAAGCAGGCCCTTCGGCCCACCGAGTCTGTGCCGACCAAGAACCCACCCATTTATACTAACCCTACAGTAATCCCATATTCCCTACCACCTACCTACACTAGGGGCAATTTACAATGGCCAATTTACCTATCACCTGCAAGTCTCTGGCGGTGGGAGGAAACCGAATTTGCAATTTGTAAGTTGTAATGTTCATGTGGCGAAATAATGTGAGCCTCAGTCTTGGCAGGTGGGGTGCTTGCCTGACATTATAATCAGATTTACTACCTTGGGTAGAAAGGAAAGCTGTTATTAACATCAGTGACATGAAAGGCTTCTTTTTGTATAAAGGCACCACAGTACTTGTCATCCTTACCTCAGTACACAAGTTCAGAAACTAGATTTTTTGCTATTATAATTAATGCAATTGACATTCAGACTCTGGAATCGGTAGGGCCATCACCTCATCAATGTACAAATATCACTTCAAAAAGTCGAAGAAAAAGTCTGCGCCACTCCCTTGAAAGTCTTGCAAATCATCAGACTTTATGAGAAATGCACTCTGGAAAATATATTTAAATCCTTGAGCACTAATTCAATTGGTTGTTTTATGTGTAATGTATCTTGCTGTAGTTTTCTACTCATAAGTGTAATTCTGTCACTTGTGGATAGATCGGGCTATTAGTTTTAATTATATGTGCAGACAAGTGAGGTTTCTGCCTGTCAGGGTACAGAGGAGTGTGGTGAAAAACCCATGTTGGTCTTCAATACTTTAAGTGTAAGCTTGGCTCAGTTTTAGCCTTCTCGGTTTTGTCAGAAAGTGAGGGGCTCATACCCCAGCCCAGGAATTGAACATAGAATCTAAACTGAGGGAATGCGACATTGCCAGAGGTGCCATTCTTTGGGTTAGACATTCATCGGTTCAGGTAAACAGATAAACTGGTCATTCATTCACCGCATTGCGGTTTGTGAGACATTGTAGTGTGTTTTTGCCCAGAAAAACAGCAATGATTACGTTTCATTGACTGTGAGGTACTTTGGGACACAAGTCTTCCCTTAATATGGTCAAAAAATTATAGTTATTAGTACTGTAAAACACTGTATAATATACTGCATGCATATGAAGTTTCAGATCATAGCAGATGGAGTTTTGCTTAGAGAACCTGCCTTTTGGCAGTGAACCCAAATAAGGAGTGTTGCAGAAGCCTGAATTTTAATGTGTGCATTCTGGAAGAGCTCCACTGATTTAATGGCAGCTGGTGCTTCAAGACCAGCAAAATCTTTTCCACAGATGAACATTTCTGTCTGCTCCAAAGGGCCAGTCAATCCCCATTAAAATTAAAGCAGTCATTATGTAGTTAATGGGAGAGGAACAGAGATCCAAAATATCAGATTTCAATGAGGTTAAAGTTATTCTTGTTTATAACATCTATTAAAGTAAGAGGATATTTTAGACAAAAGGCAATTATTTAGTTTTTCCTTTATCTATAAACTCTGGCTATAAAAACAAAGTTTGCAAAAATCCCCTGAATTAATAAAAAAGACACTTCTGTAATTCTCAAAACAAAATATATTGCTTTATCTCATAATGTATAAAATATATATTTGTATAATATTTACTGTTAATCAATATTTTGACACATTTCTATGTGGCTTTATTGACTAGGGTCAATAGCTCAACTTACTAACTGAAATTTGACACTTGCTCAATTATGTTTAAGAAGGGTGGTAAGGATAATCCAGGAAATTATTGGCCGGTGAGCCTTACGTCAGTGGTAGGGAAACTATTAGAGAGGATTATTCGGGACAGGATTTACTCCCATTTGGAAACAAACAAACTTATTAGCGAGAGACAGCATGGTTTTGTGAAGGGGAGGTCGTGTCTCACTAATTTGATTGAGTTTTTTGAGGAAGTGACGAAGATGATTGATGAGGGAAGGGTGGTGGATGTTGTCCATATGGACTTTAGTAAAGCCTTTGACAAGGTCCCGCATGGCAGACTGTTGCAAAAGGTGAAGTCACACGGGATCAGAGGTGAGCTGGCAAGATGGATACAGAACTGGCTCAGTCACAGAAGACAGAGGGTAACAGTGGATGGGTGTTTTTCTGAATGGAGGGATGTGACTAGTGGTGTTCCGCAGGGATCACTGCTGGGACCTTTGCTGTTTGTAGTATATATAAATGATTTGGAGGAAAATGTAGCTGGTCTGATTAGTAAGTTTGCGGACGACACAAAGGTTGGTGGAGTTGCGGATAATGATGAGGATTGTCAAAGGATACAGCAGGATATAGATCGGTTGGAGACTTGGGCGGAGAAATGGCAGATGGAGTTTAATCCGGACAAATGTGAGGTAATGCATTTTGGAAAGTCTAATGCAGGTGGGAGATATACAGTAAATGGCAGAACCCTTAGGAGTATTGACAGGCAGAGAGATCTGGGCATACAGGTCCACAGGTCACTGAAAGTGGCAACGCAGGTGGATAAGGTAGTCAAAAAGGCATACGGCATGCTTGCCATCATCGGTCGGGGCATAGAGTACAAAAATTGGCAAGTCATGTTGCAGCTGTACAGAACCTTGGTTAGGCCACACTTAGAATATATTGCATGCAATTCTGGTCGCCACACTACCAGAAGGACGTGGAGGCTTTGGAGAGGGTACAGAAGAGGTTTACCAGGATGTTGCCTGGTCTGGAGGGCATTAGCTATGAGGAGAGGTTGGACAAACTCGGATTGTTTTCACTGGAACGACAGAGGGGGAGGGGCGACATGATAGAGGTTTACAAAGTTATGAGCGGCATGGACAGAGTGGATAGTCAGAAGCTTTTTCTCAGGGTGGAAGAGTCAGTTACTAGGGGACATAGGTTTAAGGTGCAAGGGGCAAAGTTTAGAGGGGATGTGCGAGGCAAGATTTTTACACAGAGGATGGTGAGTGCCTGGAACTTGCTGCCAGGGGAGGTGGTGGAAGCAGATACGATAGCGACGTTTAAGAGACATCTTGACAAATACATGAAGAGGAAGGGAATAGAGGGATATGGGCCCCGGAAGTGCAGAAGGTGTTAGTTTAGGCAGGCATCAAGATCGGTGCGGGCTTGGAGGGCCGAATGGCCTGTTCCTGTGCTGTACTGTTCTTTGTTCTTTGTTCTATGTGCAAAATATATTTGCTGCAGTGGGGGAATACAAGGCACATGATTTGCTTTGACACTTTTCCAAGCATAATGGCGACAAGCGTCATTGATTGTAGCCCTTATGCTTAGTAGAAATAAAATGAAATTAAAGTTACAATTTGCCTGTAATAGTAGTAGGGTTATGTTTAGTATTAACCCAATATTGCACTCTAGCAGTCTGCCCAGAGGGATATTTCAATTCAAGTAAGAATTCTTCATCATTGACTCAACTTGCCCAAGGGAAATTACTTTGAAGTTGTTATACCAGATTGAATTACAGAAATCAGAAGGCGTGTGCAGTATTAGGCTAGACTAGTTTCAAAAAAAGAATGAGAAGCCCAGGTGATGGGCCAAAACCTATTATGCAGGACATCTTCAAGATTGAAATGAGCACAAAGAAAAGCAAGCAAATCAATTGAATAGGTGATCCCAAGTCTGGACTTTTAAAGCCAGGAAATATGAAGCAGGAAATTATACTTAAAATCAATATCACAGCAGTTAGCAGGTATTGATAAAGCCAGACCCTTTCTTCTAGTATCAAGCCTGAGACTGATTCCAATAACCAATACTATACACTTCTTGTTTAAACTTCAAAGAACACAAGTAAAATTGCTTCCGATTTTTCACTGATTGCTATGGAGTTATCAACATTCAATCGTTCAAAATATCATAATTATGTCATTGTAAGGAACATTTCATTGTTAAATACCAGTGATTGCACTCCACTGCCTATCAGTTTAACCTATTTGGAACATAAAAATCAGAAACTGGGTTATCAGGCTGGACTTTCAGCAGGTTATCAAGTCCATCCATTGACAAGGTCACCTGCTCAAAATCCTTTACTCGCCAATATAAAAATATTATTTTTACAGTTTGAGATTAGTACATGGGGATGGGGAAGAAATTCCCATGTTGTGTCACTATACTTCCAACATTTGTTTTGGCAAGATGGGGTCTATCAAGGAGTTGCACACGAGGCGTTGACTGAATATCCATTTTCTTTCAGGCTTTTTGTGCATCTTTGAGATCAGTCAAATAATAAATTTGTCGGTTTGGGATAACCAAAGACAAGAAAATCATGCTTGTAAAGTTCATACAGCTTTTTCCTCCAAGCCAGTGGAATTTTTGAAAACCAGTCCTCTTCCCAGTTGCGATCTGTCCGGTTCGGTAAACCGGGTGGAAACTGAACAAGCTTTTCCACATTCAGCAACTTAAGTAGGTAACTGGAATCCTCATTCAAACTTTCAAGTTTTCCAATAAAGTCATAATTTATTTGACATGGGTGACAGAGTCTATGTATCTGCAGCCAATGTTCATTAAAACGCACATTCTCCACTGTCCGAGGGTCCAACAAATACTGAATGAAGTTACTAAAGGTGGGCTTGATTCCTGCAGAGAAAGCCTCATTGACAGATGGTGGTGGGTCCGAATAATTAGCATACAATTTGAGCATTCGCCTTGCATAGGCATGGTAAAACCCTTGATCCTTCGTTTCAAACTTGTTGCGGAATGCTGAAATTAGTCTCACAAAAGGTTCGCGTACAAAGAGAAATTTGGTGTACCTTTTCAGTTTGATATTCATGACGTGTTTTGAGAATTCTCCATAGCGCTTCTTGAAATTGTTTAAAGTGTAATGGTTGGGGGGGTAATGCACAGCACCAATGGGGATCTCAAGTGGATCATGATATGGAGTTCCTTGCTTTGTAATACTTGCACTTAATACTATCATGATCCGCTTCCAATTAGTGCAGGCCACTTTGGGAACATAACAGTAAATAATCCCATGCCGGTCATCCACAATTAGATTGCCCAATTCATGATTTGGAATATCTTCAAAACTCCTATTTTTCCCTGAGAACATGATACTGGAGTCTGCGCAAACATCTTTAATTTTCTGTTTCCTTTCATTCTGTATCCATTCTAACTCACTCTTAGTTTTTGTAGCATTGATTCCCAAGTTAAAGCCTTGGAATTTCTCAAGGCTGGGTACAGATATTGCATTGAAGGTTTGTTCCATCTCATGGGACTTCCCTTCTCCCTGGTATCTATTTGTGTTTTCCACATACGTTAATTCAAGATCATTCTGAATATCAGCTTCAGAACTCGGCATTCTTTTTTCCACTGTCTTTTTGGAATTTAGCTGGTCATGGTTTAGCTTTGTCATGGAACGAAGATGTGTGGCCTGAATCTTTGAGATAGCGGTGTGCAAGTACAAATGGGCTGTTCCCACATTATCCCAATAAACTCTGATCAGTAGAATCATTAACACAGAGGCCATGATGCCGCAGATCTGGAAGACCCGAGATATCTGCATTTTGTGTAAGTGCATATCTGCTCTGACTCTGCCACTGGGCCTCTACTGGATGTTCATTTACAAAGAATCACCTCGAAACAAGTGGACTCTGGAATAAAAGAGGAGAAAGATTTCAGAATTATTTAAAATTTGTTTAACAAATACTGTTCATTACAAGAATGCTGGTAGCATTATTTAACCAGGTTTTTAAAAAATACAGTCTAATCTAATTACAACGAAACTTATCGTTTTGATTCCACCTAAAACACAATAAAAATTTGCTATGATCAACACCAGTAATATTTTGCTGGTCCATAAACAATTGGTAGTGTATTACTCTGTTATCCCAATTCATATTCAACATACAACTTCATTAGAAGGCAATTGGAATAAATAGTAATGTTTTATCAAACATTAATATTAAAAAGGCAAGGTAGCTAGCAGGATACAGGCCCGGACTAAATGCAGACAATGCAGATGATGCAGAATTCAATTCCCACCGTGGCAGTTTGAGAATTTGAATTTACTTTAAAAAAATCTGGGAGATAAAAAATAAAGCAATTACCAGTAAAAGTGACGATGAAGTTGTTGGGTTGTTGTAAAAGTCCAACAGGTTCACTAATGTACTTGAGGGAAGTAATCTTAACATCCTTACTTGGTCTGGTATATATGTTACTCCAGTCTCACACTGTGGTTGACTCTTAACGGCCCTCTGAATTAGCCTGGCAAAGCCACTCAATTGCAGCAAACAGTGAGATCAAGAGTGACTGATGATGCTTGCAATAGGGACATGACAAAGGAGATAAGGTACGACTGAGAGTCTTGTGATGGAGAGCTCCGGGGTCTCAAGGCCAAGGGATTTTGCAGTGTTTGCAGAGGGCCTAGTAATCCAGAGACACCGGCTAATAACTGGGGACATGGCACCGCAGAGGCTGATGGGAGTTAAATTCAAATAATAAATTCAATTAATTATTGAAAGCTCGTCAGCAATGTTAACCATGAAACTACCATCAATTGGTGGCATTTACATTTAATTAATAAATACATTAAACTAATTAAAAGGTGGAATTGAAAGCGGGTCCCAGTAATGGTGCCATGAAACTATCATTGATTGTTGTAAAAACCCATTTGGTTCACTAATGCCCTTTAGGGAAGGAAATCTGCTGTCCTTACCTGGTCTGGCCGACATGTGACTCCAGACCCAAGACAATGTGGTTGACTCTTAACTGCTCCCTGAAATGGCCGAGCAAGCCATTCAGTTGTACAAAACTACTATGCAAAAGTTGAAAAGGAATAAAACTGGAGGGAACACCTAGAATCGACCTAGGCACCAACAATGGCAACCCCAACCCAGTCAACACTGCAAAGTCCTCCTGTTAACATCTGGGGGCTTGTGCCAAAATTGGGAGAGCTTTCGCACAGACTGGTCAAGCAACTGCCTGACATATTCATACTCACGGAATCATACCTTACATCCAATGTCCCAGACACTGTCATCACCATTCCTAGCCATGTCTTGTCCCACCGGCAGGACCGCCCTGCCAGAGGGAGTTTACCTGGGAGTTCTCAACTTTTATTTCGGACCCCATGAAGTCTCATTGTATCAGGCCAAACATGGACAAGGAAACCTCCTGCTGATTACCACCAACTGCCCTCCATCAGCTGATGAATCAGCTCCTGCATGTTGAACAGCATCTGGAAGAAGCACTGAGTGTGGCAAGGGCACAGAATGTACTCTGAATGGGGGACTTTAATGTCCATCACCAAGAGTGGCTCATGAGCAGAAATGCTGACCAAGCAGGCCGAGTCCTGAAGGACATATCTGCCAAACTTGGCCTGCGGCAGGTGGTGACGGAACCAGCAAGAGGGAAAAACCTACTTGACCTTGTCCTCACCAATCTACCTGTTGCAGATACAACTGTCTATGACAGTATTGGTAGAAGTGACCATCGTAACATTCTTGTGCAAATGAAGTCCTGCCTTCACATTGAGGATACCCTCCATAGTTTTTTGTGGCACTCACAGCATGTTAAAATTTTTTTTTAAATTATTCATTCAGGGATGTGGGCGTCGCTGGCTAGGCCAGCATTTATTGCCCATCCCTAATTGCCCTTGAGAAGGTGGTGGTGAGCTGCCTTCTTGAACCACTGCAGTCCATTTAGGGTAGGTACACCCACAGTGCTGTTAGGAAGTGAATTCCAGGATTTTGACCCAGCGACAGTGAAGGAACGGCGATATAGTTTCAAGTCAGGATGGTGTGTGACTTGGAGGGGAACTTGCAGGTGGTGGTGTTCCCATGCATTTGCTGCCCTTGTCCTTCTAGTTGGTGGAGGTCGCGGGTTTGGAAGGTACTGTCTAAGGAGCCTTGGTGCATTGCTGCAGTGCATCTTGTAGATGGTACACACTGCTGCCACTGTGCGTCGGTGGTGGAGGGAGTGAATGTTTGTAGATGGGGTGCCAATCAAGTGGGCTGCTTTGTCCTGGATGGTGTGGAGCTTCTTGAGTGTTATTTGAGCTGCACCCATCCAGGCAAGTGGAGAGGATTCCATCACACTCCTGACTTATGCCTTCTAGATAGTGGACAGGCTTTGGGGAGTCAGGAGGTGAGTTACTCGCCTCAGGATTCCCAGCCTCTGACCTGCTATCGTAGCCATGGTATTTATATGGCTACTCCAGTTCAGTTTCTGGTCAATGGTGGCCCCTAGGATGTTGATAGTGGGGGATTCAGCGATGGTAATGCCGTCGAATGTCAAGGGGAGATGGTTAAATTTCTCTTGTTGGAGATGGTCATTGCCTGGCATTTGTGTGGTGCGAATGTTACTTGCCACTTATCAGCCCAAGCTTGGATATTGTCCAGGTCTTGCTGCATTTCTACACGGACTGCTTCAGTATTTGAGGAGTCACTAATGGTGCTGAACTTTGTGCAATCATCAGCGAACATCCCCACTTCTGACCTTCTGATTGAAGGTAGGTCATTGATGAAGCAGCTGAAGATGGTTGGGCCTAGGACACTACCCTGAGGAACTCCTGCAGTGATGTCCTGGAGCTCAGATGATTGACCTCCAACAACCACAGCCATCTTCCTTTGCGCTAGGTATGACTCCAGCCAGCGGAGGGTTTTCCCCCTGATTCCCATTGACCTGAGTTTTGCCAGGGCTCCTTGATGCCATACTCGGTCACATGCTGCCTTGATGTCAAGGGCAGTCACTCTCACCTCACCTCTTGAGTTCAGCGCTTTTGTGCATGTTTGAACCAAGGCTGTAATGAGGTCAGGAGCTGAGTGGCCCTGGCGGAACCCAAACTGAGCGTCGCTGAGCAGGTTATTGCTAAGCAAGTGCCGCTTGATGGCACTGTTGATGACACTTTCCATCACTTTACTGATGATTGAGAGTAGGCTGATGGGGCGGTAATTGGCCGGGTTGGATTTGTCCTGCTTTTTGTGTACAGGACATACCTGGGCAATTTTCCACATGCAGGGCAGATGCCAGTATTGTAGCTGTACTGGAACAGCTTGGCTAGGGGCGCGGCAAGTTCTGGAGCACAGGTCTTCAGTACTATTGCCGGAATATTGTCAGGGCGCATTGCTTTTGCAGTATCCAGTGCCTTCAGTCGTTTCTTGATATCACGCGGAGTGAATCGAATTGGCTGAAGTTTGGCATCTGTGATGCTGGGGACTTCAGGAGGAGGCTGAGATGGATCATCAACTCGGCACTTCTGGCTCAAGATTGTTGCAAATGCTTCTGCCTTATCTTTCGCACTGATGTGCTGGGCTCCCCCATCATTGAGGATGGGGATATTTGTGAAGCCACCTCCTCCAGTTCGTTGTTTAATTGTCCACCACCATTCATGGCTGGATGTGGCAGGACTGCAGAGCTTAGATCTGATCCGTTGGTTATGGGATCGGTTAGCTCTGTCTATCGCATGCTGGTTACGCATTTTGGCATGCAGATAGTCCTGTGTTGCAGCTTCACCAGGTTGACACCTCATTTTGAGGTATGCCTGGTGCTGCTAATGGCATGCCCACCTGCACTCTTCATTGAACCAGGGTTGGTCTCCTGGCTTGATGGTAATGGTAGAGTGGGGGATATGCCGGGCCATGAGGTCACAGATTGTGGTTGAGTACAATTCTGCTGCTGCTGATGGCCCACAGTGCCTCATGGATGCCCAGTTTTGCATTGCTAGATCTGTTCGAAATCTATCCCATTTAGCATGGTGGTGGTGCCACACAACATGATGGACGGTATCCTCAATGTGACGGCGGGACTTCGTCTCCACAAGGACTGTGCGATGGTCACTCCTACCAATACTATCATGGACAGAAGCAGTAGCGGCAGGCAGATTGGTGAGGACGAGGTCAAGTATGTTTTTCCCTCATGTTGGTTCCCTCACCACCTGCTGCAGACTCAGTCTAGCAGCTATGTCCTTTAGGACTTGGCCAGCTCGGTCAGTAGTGGTGCTACCGAGCCACTCTTGGTGATGGACATTGAAGTCCTCCGCCCAGAGTACATTTTGTGCCTTTGCCACCCTCAGTGCTTTCTCCAAGTGCTGTTCAACATGGAGGAGTACTGACCCATCAGCTGAGGGAAGGCAGTAGATGGTAATCAGTAGGAGGTAACCTTGCCCATGTTTGACCTGATGCCATGAGACTTCATGGGGTCCCGAGTCAATGTTGAGGACTCCCAGGGCAACTCCCTCCCTACTGTATACCACTGTGCTACCACATCTGGTGGGTCTGTCCTGCTGGTGGGTCAGGACATACCGGGGATGGTGATGGCAGTGTCTGGGACATTGGCTGTAAGGTATGATTCTGTGAGTATGACTATGTCAGGCTGTTGCTTGACTAGTCTGTGGGACAGCTCTCCCAACTTTGGCACAAGCCCCCAGATGTTAGTAAGGAGGACTTTGCAGGGTCGACAGGGCTGGGTTTGCTGTTGTCGTTTCCAGTGCCTAGGTCGATGCCGGGTGCTCCGTCCAGTTTCATTCCTTTTTATTGACTTTGTAGTGGTTAGGTACAACTGAGTGGCTTGTTAGGCCATTTCAGAGGGCATGTAAGAGTTAACCACATTGCTGTGGGTCTGGAGTCACATGTAGGCCAGACCAGGTAAGGACAGCAGATTTCCTTCCCTGAAGGACAATAGTGAACCAGATGGGTTTTTACACCAATCGACAATGGTTTCATGGCCATCATTAGACTAGCTTTTAATTCCAGATTTCTTAATTAAATTCAAATACCACCTTCTGCCGTGATGGGATTCGAACCCATGTCCCTAGAGAAATACCCTGGGTCTCTGGGTCATTAGTCCAGTGATGTAACCACTACGCCACTGCCTACCACATAGGATAGATTCAGAACAAATCTGACAGCTCCAAACTGGACATCCATGAGGCACTGTGGACCATCAACAGCAGCAGAATTGTATTCAAACACATTCTGTAATCTCGTGGCTTGGCATATTCCCCAAATCTACCATCACCTTCAAGCCAGGGGAAAAATCCTGATTCAGTGAAGATTGCAGGAGAGCATGCCAGGAGCAGCACCAGGCATGCCTAAAAATGAGGTGTCAACCCAATGAAGCCACAACAGAGGACTATATACATGCCAAACAGCGGAAGCAGCATGCAATAGACAGAGCTAAGCAATCCCACAACCAACGGATCAGATCTAAGTTCGGCAGTCCTGCCACATCCAGTCGTGAATAGTGGTGGACAATTAAACATCTAACTGGAGGAGGAGGCTCCACAAATATCCCCATCCTCAATGATGGGGGAGCCCAGCACATCAGTGCAAAAGCCAAGGCTGAAGCATTCGCAACCATCTTCAGCCATAAGTGCCGAGTGGATGATCCATCTCAGCCTCCTCCTGAGGTCGCCAGTATCACAGGTGCCAGTCTTCAGCCAATCCGATTCACTCTGCATGATATCAAGAAATGACTGAAGGCACTGGATACTGTAAAGGTTATGGGTCCTGACAGTATTCCAGCTGTAGTATTGAAGACTTGTGCTGCAGAATTATCTGCACCCCTAGCCAAGCTGTTCCAGTATAGCTATGACACTGGCATCTACCTGACAATGTGAAAAATTGCCCAGCTATGTCCTATCCACAAAAAGCAAGACAAAGCCAATCTGACCAATTACAGTTCCATCAGTCTGCTCCTGATCATCAGCAAAGAGATGGAAAGTGTTGTCGACAGTTCTATCACTCACCACTGAAACAGCAATAACCTGCTCAGTGACGCTCAGTTTGGGTTCCACCAGGGCCACTCCGCTTCTGACCTCATGACATCCTTGGTCCAAATATGGACAAAAGAGCTGAACTCAAGGCGTGAGGTGAGAGCCCTTGACTTCAAGACAGCATTTGACCGAGTACAGCATCAAGGAGCCCAGTTGAAAATTGGGGAAGTCAATGGGAATCAGGGGGAAAACTGCACTGGTTGGAGTCATACCTAGCACAAAGGAAGATGGTTGTGGTTGTTAAAGGTCAATCATCTCAGTTTCAGAACATCACTGCAGGATTGCCTCAGGGTAGTGTCCTTGGTCCAACCATCTTCAGCTTCTTCATCAATGACCTTCCTTCAATCATAAGGCAATCAAACGTTGGGATGCTTGCTGATGATTGCACAATGTTCAGCACAATTCGCGATGCCTCAGATACTGAAACAGTCCGTGTAGACATGCAGAAAGATGTGGACAATATCCAGGCTTGAGCAGAATAGCGGCAAGTAAGATTTGTGCCACACAGGAGCCAGGCAATGACCATCTCCAACAGGAGAGAATCTAACCATCCCCCTTTGACATTCCATAGCATTATGATTGCTGAATCCCCCACTATAAACATCCTGGGGGTTACCATTGACCAGAAACTGAACTGGAATAGCCATATAAATACTGTGATTACAAGAGCAGGTCAGAGGCTAGGAATCCTGCAGCAAGTAACTCACCTCCTGACTCCCCAAAGCCTGTCCACCATCTGCAATGCGTAAGTCAGGAGTTTGATGGAATACTCTCCACTTGCCTGGATGGGTGCAGTTCCAACACCACTCAAGAAGCTCAACACCATCCAGGACAAAGCAACCCGCTTGATTGACACCCCGTTTACAAACATTCACTCCCTCCACCACCAACGCACAGTGGCAGCAGTGTGTACCATCTACAAGATGCACTACAGCAATGCACCAAGGCTCCTTAGACAGCACCTTCCAAATCCATGACCTCTACCACCTAGAAGGACAAGGGCAGCAAATGCATGGGAACAATATCATTTGCGAGTTCCTCTCCAAGCTACACACCATCTTGACATGGAACTATATCGTCGTTCCTTCACTGTCACGAGGTCAACATCCTGGAACTCCCTATCTGATAGCACTGTAGGTGTCCCTACCCCATGTGGACAGTAGGGGTTCAAGAAGGCAGCTCCTCACCATGTTCTCAAGGGCAATTAGGGATGGGCAATAAATGCTGGCCTTGCCAGTGATGCCCAATCAAGGAGAAAAGTGTTCACTGGTTGGAGACATACCGAGCACAAAGAAAGATGGTTGTGGTTGTTGGAGCCAATCATCTCAGCTCCAGGAGTTAATCTGGGTAGTGTCCTAGGTCCATCGTCTTCAGTTGCTTAATCAATGACCTTCCATCCATCATAAGTCAGAAGTGGGGATCTTCGCTGATGATTGCACAATATTCAGTACCATTTGCAACTCTTCAGATACTGAAGCTTCCGTGTCCATTTGCAGCAAGACCTGGATAACATTCAGGCTTGGGCTGATAAATGACAAGTAACATTTTCACCACACAAGTACCAGACAATTACCATCTCAAACAAGAGAGAACCTAACCATCTCCACTTGACATTCAATGGCATTACCATCACTGAATCCCCCATTATCAAAATCCTGCGGGGCACCATGAACCAAGAACTGAACCGGACCAGCCACATAAATACCATGGCTACAAGAACAGGTCAGGGACTCGGAATTCTGTGCCAGTAACTCACCTCCTGATTCCCCAAAGCCAGCCCACTATCTACAAGGCACAAGTCAGGAGTCTGATGGAATACTGTCCACTTGCCTGGATGAGTGCGGCTCCAAAAACGCTCAGGAAGCTCGATACCATCCAGATCAAAGCTTGATCGGCACCCGATCCACCACCTTAAATATTCACTCCCTCCACCACCGACACACAGTGGCAGCAGTGTGTACCATCTACAAGATGCACTGTGGCAACTCGCCAAGCCTCCTTCAACAGCACCTTCCAAAATGCGACCTCCTCCCCATAGAAGGACAAGGGCAGCAGATGCATGGGAACACCCACCACCTGCAAGTTCCCCTCCAAGTCACGCACCGTAGATGCTGGAAATCTGAAATAACAACAGAAAGTGCTGGAAATACTCAGCAGGTCTGGCAGCATCTGTGGAGAGTTAAGGGCCGGAATTTTACGGTGAGCAGAAGGGAGCCAGACTGCGACGTAAATGTCGGTGGTGAACCCGCTTCCGACTAGCCCGGGGATCCGTCCCACATTTTACGGCTCCTGGGGCTTTAATTGTCCCGAAGCGGGACTTCCACCCGGGCTTAGACCAGCAGCACCACTGGGAGTAGTGGCCACAGCTGGGACTGCAGCCCAGCCAATGCCATGGATCAAGAAGGGAAGGTAAGTAAGGGCATGCCTCACCAGGGGGATCGGTCATGCCCTGGTGAGGCTGGACTGGTCGTTTGGGAGGGTGGGGGGAGCGTCTTGGGTCCCGGGGGTGTGTTGGGAGTTGGGGGCGGCCCTCAATCGGGCACCCTGTGCCCGACTGCCATGACACATGAGACCCCCCACCCCCCCTCCGGGCACAGAAAGGCCAGCAGCTATCGCTGGGTGGCCTTTCACATCCCTAGCATGCCTGCTTGCCATGGGTAAAATGCCCGTGGAGGCAGGCGAGCGCCCCTAAGTGACCATTAACTGGCCAGTAAGGGCCTTGATTGGCCTCAGGCGGGTGGACCATTTCCCAGCCCCCACCGGACGCCGTAAACTTGTCCGGAGGCAAAAGTGGGGCGGGAAGGCCTCCCGGAGCCTGCCGCTCAATTTTACGCACCCCCACGCCACCATCCAACCCGCTGGGGCGGCGTAAAATTCATCCCAAGGCTTCAGTTCGATGGCATTTCATCAGAACTGGCAAAGCATTGAAATGTAATAGGTTTTCAGCAAGTGAAGGGGAGGGGGAAAGAACAAAAGGGAAGGTCTGTGATCGGGTGGAGGGCAGAGAAATTAAATAACAAAGATGGAATGGAACAAAAGGAAAAGGGAGTAGTAATATTTGTAGTAAAAGACAAAGCAATTGTCCAGAGAGAGTGTTAATGACAGAATAATGAACAGCTCTGTTGAAAGTAAAAACATGAAAAACAAGTTTAAGATCGGATCATGGGCAGAAATTGCTGAACTCAATGTTGGGTCCAGAATGCTGTTAAGTGACTAATTGGAAGATGAGGTGCTGTTCTTCGAGCTTGCATTGAGCTTCACTGGAACACTGCAGCAGGCCCAGGACAGAAATGTGGGCGTGAGAGTAGGGTGCTGAATTAAATTGGAAAGCAACTGGAAGTTCGGGTCATGCTTGTGGACTGAACGGAGGTGTTCTGCAAAGCGGTCACCCAATCTGCGTTTAGTCTCCCCAGTGTAGTGGAGACCATATTATGAGCAACAAATACAGTATATTAAATTGAAATAAGTACAAGTAAATCGCTGCTTCACCTGGAAGGAGTGTTTGGGGCCTTGGGTGGTGAGGAGAGAGGAGGTAAAAGGGCAGGTGTTACTCCTCCTGTGATTGGATGGGAAGGTGGCGTGGGAAGGGGTTGAGGCCTTGGGGGTGATGGAGGAGTGGACCAGGGTTTTGCAGAGGGAACAGTCCCTTTGGAATGCTGACAGGGGAGCAGGGGAGGGGAAAATGTGTTTGGTGGTGGCATCATGCTGGAGGTGTCAGAAATGGAGGAGGATGATCCTTTGGATGTGGAGGCTGGTGTGGTGGAAAGTGAGGATAAGTGGACTCCTTCTTGCTTCTGAGAGATAGGAGAAGGGGTGAGGGCAGAAGTGTGGGAAATAGGTCGGACACGGACGAGGGCCCTGTCAAATACAATGGGAGGGAATCCTCGGTTGAGGAAAAAGGAAGACATGTCAGAAGTGCTGTTGTGGAAGGTTGCATCATCAGAACAGATGCAAAAGAGGCAGAGAAACTGGGAGAATGGAATGGAGTCCTTACAGGAGGCACTTCAGAGAAGCATAATCAGATGCAAATAAAGGTGACAGTGGAACAGATAACTAAACACTTGCTTAGAATGCTTGGATTTACGCAGTATATTAAAGGAGAACAAACAGGTGGAAAGATGAGGAGGTTTGGGGAGGCAATTCCAGAACTGAGGGCTTTGACAGCTGAAGGCATATCCACCATTGGTGGGATGTGGGAAGTGGGGGGATTCCCAAGAGATCAGAGTTGGAGAAACACGGAGTTCTTGGAGAGTTGTATGGCTGATTGAGGTTATAGAGATGGGGAGGGATGAGACCGTGGACAGATCTGCACACGAGGATCAACATTTCAAAATTGAGACATTGGCAGACTGTCACTGAGAATGAGGAGAGGGTGAGAAATAATATCACTTTGTGAGGGGGAGATCATGTCTAACAAACTTGATTGAATTTTTCGAGGAGGTGACTCGATCTGTAGATGAGAGTAAGGCAGTTGCTGTAGTCTACATGGACTTCAGTAAGGCTTTTGATAAGGTCCCACATGAGAGATTGGTGAAGAAGGTAAGAGCCCATGGGATCCAGGGCAATTTGGCAAATTGGATCCAAAATTGGCTTCGTGGCAGGAGGCAGAGGGTGATGATCGAGGGTTCTTTTTGCAAGTGGAAGCCTGTGACCAATGGTGTACCACAGGGGTCTGTGCTGGGACCCTTGCGCTTTGCAGTGTACATTAATGATTTAGATGTGAATATAGGAGGTATGATCAGTAAGTTCACGGATGACATGAAAATTGGTGGTGTCATAAATAGTGAGGAGGAAAGCCTTAGATTACAGGACGATATAGATGGGCTGGTAAGATGGGCGGAGCAGTGGCAAATGGAATTTAATCTTGAGGAGTGCAGGATGACGCATTTTGGGAGGACTAACAAGGCAAGGGAATATGCAATGGATGGTAGGAACCTTGGAAGTACAGGACATCAGAGGGACCTTGGTGTACTTGTCCACAGATCACTGAAGGCAGCAGCACAGGTGGATAAGGTGGTTCGGAAGGCATATGGGATACTTGCCTTTATTAGCCGAGGCATAGGAAATAAGAGCATGGAGGTTATGATGGAGCTGTATAAAACGCGAGTTAGGCCACAACTGGAGTACTGTGTACAGTTCGGGTGGCCACACTATAGGAAGGATGTGATTGCACTGGAGAGGGTGCAGAGGAGATTCACCAGGGCTGCCTGGGCTGGAGTATTTCAGCTATGAAGAGAGACTGGATAGGATAGGGCTGTTTTCCTGAGAATAGGGAAGGCTGAGGGGGGTCCTGATTGATGTATACTAAATTATGAGGGGCATAGATAGGGTAGATAAGAAGAAACATTTTCCCTTATCGCAGGTGTCAATAACCAGGGGGCATAGATTTAGGGTAATGGGCAGGAGGTTTAGAGAGGTTTTAAGGAAACATTTTTTCACCCAGAGGGTGGTTGGAATCTGGAACACACTGTCTGAAGGGGTGGTAAAGGCAGGAACCCTCACAACATTTAAGAAGTGTTTAGATGAGCACTTGAAACGGCATAGCATACAAGGCTACGGGCCAAGTGCTGGAAAATGGGATTAGGATAGGTACTTGATGGCCAGCACAGACACGATGGGCTGAAGGGCTGTGTATGTGCTGTATAACTCTATGAATCTATGGCTTTACACAAGAGAGTTATGAGCTTGGAATGCATTGTCATGGAATATTTGAGGCCATTGTGTTCTTTAAGGCAGAGGAATCAAACATATGGCATCTGATTCAGTTTCTCCAGTCTTAAGGTTGCACTGAGCCCTGAAATGGGACACAAACCTCCCAGATGCTGCTCCTAAAAGCCCAGGAGAATTGCAACTTTTAAGTCTCACTTCCCCATTGGCACTGAGTTAGGACATTAAGATCAGAAGTGGATGGGGGCGGGTGGAGGGCTGTGTGGAGTTCAGAACATTTTCTGGAGAGCCAAGAGCAGCAGCAACATGCTGAGTGGGCGTGGTTCCAAGAGAGGAGCAGCCAGTGAAGTGCCGAATGAAACCCGGGAACCTTACTGCGGCTGAACACAGTAATATGGTTTCCACTGGTGGGCAAATAGGGAACAATGGGTTGGAGACTGAGGGTTCTCACTGTCTTCAGTGGGCATTATAATTTCCAGTGCATGGAGAAGATGCAGGAGGGCCAAGTAGAGCCAGCAGTGGCCCAGGATGGTACAGCAGAGCTCAGAGGTGCACTCCTGCTCCTCCATAGAAAGAGAAGTGATAAACCCTTTAAGGACTGCTATTTGGGCCACTATAGAATTGAAAAATGAGTCAGCATTGGCAGATCGTGTGCCCCACCTAGTTTTTCACACAGCTTCCAGACGTCTCCAGAAATAGGCATAGGTCCCTTCTTTTCATATTTCAGCAGATCCAAGACTGAATTCAGTCATCTGTGGGGATACCAAACACAGTGAGGACCAATATAGCAGCAGTCTTACTAATTTGTACCCCAGTGGATCTAAATAACTTGCTCTAAATGTGGCCCACGCAAAGTACCAAGTTTCTGATCAGGCCCACCATGTGATAGAGTCATAGAGTTATACAGCACAGAAACAGGCCCTTCGGCCCATCGTGTCTGTGCCAGCCATCAAGCACCTAACTATTCTAATCCCATTTTACAGCACTTGGCCCGTAGCCTTGTATGCTATGCGTTTCGTGCTCATCTAAATACTTCCTAAATGTTGTGAGGGTTCCTGCCTCTATCACCCCTTCAGGCCATGTGTTCCAGATTCCAACCAACCTGTGGGTGAAAAATTTTTCCCTCAGATCCCCTCCAAACCTCCTGCCCCTTACCCTAAATCTATGCTCTCTGGTTATTGACACCTCTGCTAAGGGAAAAAGTCTCTTCCTATCTAACCTATCTATGCCCCTCATAATTTTGTATACCTCAATCAGGTCACCTCTCAGCCTTCTCTGCTCTAAGGAAAACAACCCATGCCTTTTCAGTCTCTCTTCATAGCTGAAATACTTCAGCCCAGGCAACATCCTGGTGAATCTCCTCTGCACCCTCTCCAGTGCAATCACATCCTTCCTATAGTGTGGCGACCAGAACTGTACACAGTACTCCAGCTGTGGCCTAACTAGCGTTTTATACAGCTCCATCATAACCTCCCTGCTCTTATATTCTATGCCTCGGCTAATAAAGGCAAGTATCCCATATGCCTTCCTAACCACCTTATCTACCTGTGCTGCTGCCTCCAGTGATCTATGGACAAGTACACCAAGGTCCCTCTGATGCTCTGTTCTTTCTAGGGTGCGACCATCCATTGTATATTCCCTTGCCTTGTTAGTCCTCCCAAAATGCATCACCTCACACTTCTCAGGATTAAATTCCATTTGCCACTGCTCCGCCCATCTTACCAGCCCATCTATATCATCCTGTAATCTAAGGTTTGCCTCCTCACTATTTACGACACCACCAATTTTCGTGTAATCTGCAAACTTACTTGTCATACATCCTATATTCACGTCTAAATCATTAATGTACACTACAAAGAGCAAGGGTCCCAGCACCAATCCCTGCAGCAAACCACTAGTCACAGGCTTCCACTCGCAAAAACAACCCTTGACCATTACACTCTGTTTCCTGTCACAAAGCCAATTTTGATCCAATTTTCCATATTCCCTGGATCCCATGGGCTCTTACCTTCAGAAGCAATCTCCCATGCGGGACCTTATCAAAAGCCTTACTGAAGTCCATGTAAACTACATCAACTGCTTTACCCTCATCTTGTCACATCCTCGAAAAATTCAGTCAAGTTAGTCAGATGTGTTTGACACAGCTGCTTTAAGGGAAAAAGAGGTAGATATGGCAATGGGTAGAATGCAGCACAAAGGAATTATTTTTCGAGTGCAAAGAGCTGGCACATAAACAATGGGCCAAATGGCTTCCTTCTGTGCTGTAAACACTAGAGAATATGGACCCATTTTATTCAATCTCTGCTCATAGACAGGAGTCTCATCTTAGGGCTGGGATATTATGTCGGCGACCAGGGGTTTCGGCCAACGGCTAAAGCACCAGTGAGAGACCTGCATCGCCTCCTCTGGGGAAGGCCTGCTGCATTATGTGCAAATTAGGCACCTAAGTGGACAGTGGCGGGTTTCCCAGGATTAAGGACCTTGGCGACAGAAGTCCCACCTACTGAGAGCTGCCAGCCAATCAGAGGCTGGCGGCTCTTTAACTGTGCAGTGGCACCGCGGAGGTGGTGGTTGCTGCTGGTACTGGACTCACCGCAGGCACTGGACCAGATCACAGGTGAGTCAGGGTGGGAGGGGTTTTGTGGGGAGGGGTTGTAGAGGGCTCAGCAGCAAGGGCAGGATTGTGGCTCTCAGCGGCACCACTCCACTCCCCGCCCACCTCCCAATGCCGAGTCCCTCAATCAGGCACTGTGCCTTTTAACGAGGGACCACCCCCCCAACCCCCAGCCGGAGACGGCAAAGAACCCACATATGTTTGCTTGGTGTGCTCCCCATGCAACGACAGGCCTGCCCCTGCCACTGGGCTAATACCGGCTGGGGAAGTATGAGGCCCTTATTTGGACATTAATTGCCCACTTAAGAACCTCAATCGGCAGAGGGGTGGGAAGGCTGCCCACGAGTCTTCCTGCCCTGTCTTAATTTGGGTGGAGGCTGGAAGGTGGCGGGGTACCCACCCCTGCCACCATGCCGCCCGATTATATGCTCTCCCCACCTATAACATCATACAAATATACGATTTAGGACTAGCTGTAGGTCACTCGTCCCCTCAAGCCTGCTCTGCCATTCAACAAGATCATGGCTAATTTGATTGTAACCTCAACTCCACATTCCCGCTTACCCCCAATAACCATCAACCCCATGCTCATCAAGAATTTATCTACCTCTGCCTTAAAAATATTCAAAGACTCTGCTTCCACTGCCTTTTGAGGAAGAGCTTTCCGAAGCCCCATGACCCTCTGAGAGAAAAAATCTCTCCTCATCTCTGTCTTAAATGGGAGAACACTTCTTGTGAAACAGTGATCCCTAGTTCTAGATTCTCCCACAACAGGAAACATCCTTTCCAAATCCACCATGTTTAGATCCCTCAGGATCTTATCTGTTTCAATCAAGTTGCCTCTTACTCTTCTAAACTTCAGCGGATACAAACCTAGCCTGTTCAATCTCTCCTCATAAAACCCGTCCATTCCAGGTATTAGTCGAGTAAGCCTTGTCTGAACTGCTTCGAATGCATTTATATCCTTCCTTAAATAAGGAGACAAATATTGTACACAGTACTCCAGATGTGGTCTCACCAATTCCCTTTCTAACTGAAGCATAACCTCCTTACTTTTGTATTCAATTCCCCTCGCAATAAACTATCACATTCTATTAGCTTTCCTAATTGCATGCTGTACCTGCATACTAACCTTTTGAGATTCATGCACGAGGACACCCAGATCCCTCTGCATCTCAGAGCTCTGCAATCTCTCACTATTTAGGTAATATGCTTCTTTTTTATTCTTCATGCCAAAATGGGTAATTATACGTTTTCCTACATTATACTCAATTTATCAGATCTTTGCCCACTCACTTAGCCTATTTATATCCCTTTGTAGCATCCTCATGTCCTCTTCACAACTTACTTTCCTACCTATCTTTGTGTCAACAAGTTTAGCAACCATACCTTCGGTCCCTTCACTCAAGTCATTTATATAAATTGTAAAAAGTTGAGGCCCCAGCACAGATCCCTGTGGCACAGCATTTGTTGTATCTTGCCAACCAGAAAATGACCCATTTATGCCTACTCTCTGATTCCTGTTAGCTAGTCAATCTTCTATCCATGCCAATATGTTACTTGTAAGTCAACGTGGGGAAGACTCCCCCCAGGAATCAATCTAATGAACATGTGTTGCAACCCCCCCCAAGTCAAGATAATCCTTCCTTAGGTAAGGAGAACAAAACTGTACACTGTGCTCCAGGTGTTTAAGATAACAGTTGGTAGTGGAGAAGAGAAACTGGAAGTTATCTTTGCATTCCAGGATGATCTTGGAAGAGTAAACTGTTTTGGCAGAAGAGAGCAGGATCCGGTAGTGCTTAATGTGGTCCAGTTAGAAGATACGATGAATGGTTAAACTAGTTGTCAAACATAAATCTTTCTCTGTGTCCTTTGCACTTGACGGAGTGGAGATGAGAGCCGTACCGAGGGAAGGAACCAGACAGTAGAGAATAAGAATTTTACTGAAGACGAGGGCATCAAAGATGGAAGTGAGGACATGATGGAGCAGATCGGTAACTGCAGATATATTGTAGTGAGTGGCGGTCCAAAGGCTAGACCGGGGAATTTGAAAGTGCCACTGTAAGCGGCTTGGAGAAAATACTTATGCAGCGATATATATGAAGGAAGTGGGGTTGGAAGAGGGAAAGGCAATGCAAATGGACATGGATACTTCTTCTCTTCTTTTATTTTCTTTGGCCTCCTTGTCTCGAGAGACAATGGGTAAGCGCCTGGAGGTGGTCAGTGGTTCGCTGCTTCACATGGATATTGGATACAGGGATACTGTGGCCGGAATTTTACAGCGCCCCAGTGGGTTGGATGGTGGCGTGGGGGCGGCGTAAAATTGAGTGGAAGGGTCCTGGAGGCCTAACTGCCCCGATTCTGCGTCCGATCAAGTTTACGGAGGTCCAGCGGAGGGATGGGGGGTGGTGAGTAGCGGCCCTCCCGCCCGAGGCAACTTAACGGCCACTTACGGGCCCTCGCCCGCCTCCACGGGTATTTTACCCGTGGCAAACGGGTGTGCCAGGGACTTGAAAGGCCGTCCAGCTACAGCTGCTGGCCTTTCCACACCCAGTGGGGGGGGCCTGGCAATCGGGCACAGGGTACTCGATTGAGGGCCGCCCCCGCCTCCCAGCCCAACCATGGGATCTAAGACGCCCCCCTCCCCCAAACAACCACCCTAGCCTCACCAGGGCATGACCGATTCCCCTGGTGAGGCAACCCAAACTTACCTTCAGTCCCGGCTCCTTGGTATCCCCCTCAGTCGACTGGGCTGCAGTCCCAGAAGTGGCCACCGCTACCGGTGGCGCTGCTGAGACTATGAGCTGCCGGCCCGCTGATTGGCCGACAGCTCACCTCTTCCCTCTAGTGGGTGGAAGTCCTGCCTCGGGCCAATTAAAGCCTGGGGATCCGTAAAATACGAGACGGATCCCCAGGCTGGGTGGAAATGAAAGACAGAAAGGTAAGAAGCAAAAGTGGAAGGCAGAGAAAACAAGGGCGAGAAACAAATGGGGCCATAGTGCAAAATAAAGCTAAGATGATGAACAATGTTAAAAAGACAAGTCTCAAGGCATTATGTCTTAATGTGTGGAGCATTCGCAATAAGGTGGATGAATTAACAGAGAAAATAGCTGTAAACAGTAATAGTTGCGATGATGGAGACATGGCTGCAGGGTGACCAAGGATGGGAAATGAACATCCAGGGGTATTCAATATTTAGGAAGGACAGGCAAAAAGGGAAAGGAGGTGAGGTAGCAGTGTTAGTAAAGGAGGAAATCAATGCAATAGTGAGGAAGGATATTGGCTCGGAAAATCATGATGTGAAATCTTTATGAGTGGTGCTTAGAAACACCAAGGGGCAGAAAACGTTGGTGAGGGTTGTCTATAGGCTGCCAAACAGTAGTGGAGATGTAAGGGATTGCATTAAACAGGAAGTTAGAGAAACATGCAATAAGGGTACAACTGTAATCATGGGTGATTCGAATCTACATATAGATTGGTCAAACCAAATTAGCAATAATACTGTGGAGGATGATTTCCTGGAGTGTGTATATGACGGTTTTTTAGACCAATACGTTGAGGAACCAGCTAGAGAACTGGTTATCCTAGACTGGGTATTGTGCAATGAGAAAGGATTAATTAACAATCTTGTTGTGCAGGGTCCCTTGGGGAGGAGCGACCATAACAGGATAGAATTCTTCATTAAGGTGGAGAGTGAAGTCGTTGAATCTGAAACTAGGGTCCTGAATCTAAATAAAGGAAACTACGAAGGTATCAAGCACAAGCTGGCTATGGTAGATTGGGGAACTTTATTAAAAGGGTTGATGGTGGATAGGCAATAGATAATATTGAAAGAACGTGTGCATGAATTGCAACAATTATTCATTCCTGTCTGGCACAAAAATAAAACTGGAAAGATGGCTCAACTGTGGCTAACAAAAGAAATTAGGGATCGTATTAGATCCAAAGAGGAGGCATATCAAATTGCCAGAAAAAGCAGAAAGTCTGAGGATTGGGAGCAGTTTAGAATTCAGTTCAGGAAGACAAAGAGGTTTATTGAGCAGGGGAAAATAGAGAATGAGAGTAAACTTACAGGGAACATAAAAACTGTCTGCAAAAGCTTCTATAAATATGTGAAGAGAAAAAGATCAGTGAAGACAACTGTAGATCCCTTACAGTCAGAAACGGGGGAAATTTTAATGGGGAACAAAGAAACGGTGGAA
>NW_027142081.1:90000-111644 GCF_036365525.1 Heterodontus francisci | reverse complement strand
TACTAAGTCCGAAAGGGCAAATAATTAACCAGTAAGCAGAGTAATCATTAACCAAAAATCGCAAAAGTAAGTAAAAAGTGTGAAATCATTAACCAAAAACTCGAAAATAATGTCCAGAGACCAAGTCCGAAAGGGCAAATGGTTAACCAGTAAGCAGAGTAATCATTAACCAAAAAGGGCAAAAGTAAGTAAAAAGTATGAAATCATTAACCAAAAAGCACAAAATTAAGTTAAAAGTGTGAAATCATTAACCAAAAAGTCGAAAATAATCTCCAGAGACTAAGTGCGAAAGGGCAAATGGTTAACCAGTAAGCAGAGTCATCATTAACCAAAAATCGCAAAAGTAAGTAAAAAGTGTGAAATCATTAACCAAAAACCCGAAAATAATGTCCAGAGACTAAGTCCAAAAGGGCAAATGGTTAACCAGTAAGCAGAGTAATCATTAACCAAAAATCGCAAAAGTAAGTAAAAAGTGTGAAATCATTAACCAAAAACTCGAAAATAATCTCCAGAGACTAAGTCCGAAAGGGCAAATGGTTAACCAGTAAGCAGAGTAATCATTAACCAAAAATCGCAAAAGTAAGTAAAAAGTGTGAAATCATTAACCAAAAACTCGAAAATAATCTCCAGAGACTAAGTCCGAAAGGGCAAATGGTTAACCAGTAAGCAGAGTAATCATTAACCAAAAATCGCAAAAGTAAGTAAAAAGTGTGAAATCATTAACCAAAAACTCGAAAATAATGTCCAGAGACTAAGTCCGAAAGGGCAAATGGTTAACCAGTAAGCAGAGTAATCATTAACCAAAAGGCGCAAAAGTAAGTAAAAAGTATGAAATCAGTAACCAAAAAGCGCAAAAATATGTTAAAAGTGTGAAATCATTAACCAAAAACTCGAAAATAATGTCCAGAGACTAAGTCCGAAAGGGCAAATGGTTAACCAGTAAGCAGAGTAATCAGTAACCAAAAAGGGCAAAAGTAAGTAAAAAGTGTGAAATCATTAACCAAAAACCCAAAAATAATGTCCAGAGACTAAGTCCGAAAGGGCAAATGGTTAACCAGTAAGCAGAGTAATCATTAACCAAAAATCGCAAAAGTAAGTAAAAAGTATGAAATCATTAACCAAAAAGCACAAAATTAAGTTAAAAGTGTGAAATCATTAACCAAAATGTCGAAAACAATGTCCAGAGACTAAGTCCGAAAGGGCAAATAATTAACCAGTAAGCAGAGTAATCATTAACCAAAAATCGCAAAAGTAAGTAAAAAGTGTGAAATCATTAACCAAAAACTCGAAAATAATGTCCAGAGACCAAGTCCGAAAGGGCAAATGGTTAACCAGTAAGCAGAGTAATCATTAACCAAAAAGGGCAAAAGTAAGTAAAAAGTATGAAATCATTAACCAAAAAGCACAAAATTAAGTTAAAAGTGTGAAATCATTAACCAAAAAGTCGAAAATAATCTCCAGAGACTAAGTGCGAAAGGGCAAATGGTTAACCAGTAAGCAGAGTCATCATTAACCAAAAATCGCAAAAGTAAGTAAAAAGTGTGAAATCATTAACCAAAAACCCGAAAATAATGTCCAGAGACTAAGTCCAAAAGGGCAAATGGTTAACCAGTAAGCAGAGTAATCATTAACCAAAAATCGCAAAAGTAAGTAAAAAGTGTGAAATCATTAACCAAAAACTCGAAAATAATCTCCAGAGACTAAGTCCGAAAGGGCAAATGGTTAACCAGTAAGCAGAGTAATCATTAACCAAAAATCGCAAAAGTAAGTAAAAAGTGTGAAATCATTAACCAAAAACCCGAAAATAATGTCCAGAGACTAAGTCCGAAAGGGCAAATGGTTAACCAGTAAGCAGAGTAATCATTAACCAAAAATCGCAAAAGTAAGTAAAAAGTGTGAAATCATTAACCAAAAACTCGAAAATAATGTCCAGAGACTAAGTCCGAAAGGGCAAATGGTTAACCAGTAAGCAGAGTAATCATTAACCAAAAGGCGCAAAAGTAAGTAAAAAGTATGAAATCAGTAACCAAAAAGCGCAAAAATATGTTAAAAGTGTGAAATCATTAACCAAAAACTCGAAAATAATGTGCAGAGACTAAGTCCGAAAGGGCAAATAATTAACCAGTAAGCAGAGTAATCATTAACCAAAAAGCGCAAAAATATGTTAAAAGTGTGAAATCATTAACCAAAAACTCGAAAATAATGTCCAGAGACTAAGTCCGAAAGGGCAAATGGTTAACCAGTAAGCAGAGTAATCAGTAACCAAAAAGGGCAAAAGTAAGTAAAAAGTGTGAAATCATTAACCAAAAACCCAAAAATAATGTCCAGAGACTAAGTCCGAAAGGGCAAATGGTTAACCAGTAAGCAGAGTAATCATTAACCAAAAATCGCAAAAGTAAGTAAAAAGTATGAAATCATTAACCAAAAAGCACAAAATTAAGTTAAAAGTGTGAAATCATTAACCAAAATGTCGAAAACAATGTCCAGAGACTAAGTCCGAAAGGGCAAATAATTAACCAGTAAGCAGAGTAATCATTAACCAAAAATCGCAAAAGTAAGTAAAAAGTGTGAAATCATTAACCAAAAACTCGAAAATAATGTCCAGAGACCAAGTCCGAAAGGGCAAATGGTTAACCAGTAAGCAGAGTAATCATTAACCAAAAAGGGCAAAAGTAAGTAAAAAGTATGAAATCATTAACCAAAAAGCACAAAATTAAGTTAAAAGTGTGAAATCATTAACCAAAAAGTCGAAAATAATCTCCAGAGACTAAGTGCGAAAGGGCAAATGGTTAACCAGTAAGCAGAGTCATCATTAACCAAAAATCGCAAAAGTAAGTAAAAAGTGTGAAATCATTAACCAAAAACCCGAAAATAATGTCCAGAGACTAAGTCCAAAAGGGCAAATGGTTAACCAGTAAGCAGAGTAATCATTAACCAAAAATCGCAAAAGTAAGTAAAAAGTGTGAAATCATTAACCAAAAACTCGAAAATAATCTCCAGAGACTAAGTCCGAAAGGGCAAATGGTTAACCAGTAAGCAGAGTAATCATTAACCAAAAATCGCAAAAGTAAGTAAAAAGTGTGAAATCATTAACCAAAAACCCGAAAATAATGTCCAGAGACTAAGTCCGAAAGGGCAAATGGTTAACCAGTAAGCAGAGTAATCATTAACCAAAAATCGCAAAAGTAAGTAAAAAGTGTGAAATCATTAACCAAAAACTCGAAAATAATGTCCAGAGACTAAGTCCGAAAGGGCAAATGGTTAACCAGTAAGCAGAGTAATCATTAACCAAAAGGCGCAAAAGTAAGTAAAAAGTATGAAATCAGTAACCAAAAAGCGCAAAAATATGTTAAAAGTGTGAAATCATTAACCAAAAACTCGAAAATAATGTGCAGAGACTAAGTCCGAAAGGGCAAATAATTAACCAGTAAGCAGAGTAATCATTAACCAAAAAGCGCAAAAATATGTTAAAAGTGTGAAATCATTAACCAAAAACTCGAAAATAATGTCCAGAGACTAAGTCCGAAAGGGCAAATGGTTAACCAGTAAGCAGAGTAATCAGTAACCAAAAAGGGCAAAAGTAAGTAAAAAGTGTGAAATCATTAACCAAAAACCCAAAAATAATGTCCAGAGACTAAGTCCGAAAGGGCAAATGGTTAACCAGTAAGCAGAGTAATCATTAACCAAAAATCGCAAAAGTAAGTAAAAAGTATGAAATCATTAACCAAAAAGCACAAAATTAAGTTAAAAGTGTGAAATCATTAACCAAAATGTCGAAAACAATGTCCAGAGACTAAGTCCGAAAGGGCAAATAATTAACCAGTAAGCAGAGTAATCATTAACCAAAAATCGCAAAAGTAAGTAAAAAGTGTGAAATCATTAACCAAAAACTCGAAAATAATGTCCAGAGACCAAGTCCGAAAGGGCAAATGGTTAACCAGTAAGCAGAGTAATCATTAACCAAAAAGGGCAAAAGTAAGTAAAAAGTATGAAATCATTAACCAAAAAGCACAAAATTAAGTTAAAAGTGTGAAATCATTAACCAAAAAGTCGAAAATAATCTCCAGAGACTAAGTGCGAAAGGGCAAATGGTTAACCAGTAAGCAGAGTCATCATTAACCAAAAATCGCAAAAGTAAGTAAAAAGTGTGAAATCATTAACCAAAAACCCGAAAATAATGTCCAGAGACTAAGTCCAAAAGGGCAAATGGTTAACCAGTAAGCAGAGTAATCATTAACCAAAAATCGCAAAAGTAAGTAAAAAGTGTGAAATCATTAACCAAAAACTCGAAAATAATCTCCAGAGACTAAGTCCGAAAGGGCAAATGGTTAACCAGTAAGCAGAGTAATCATTAACCAAAAATCGCAAAAGTAAGTAAAAAGTGTGAAATCATTAACCAAAAACCCGAAAATAATGTCCAGAGACTAAGTCCGAAAGGGCAAATGGTTAACCAGTAAGCAGAGTAATCATTAACCAAAAATCGCAAAAGTAAGTAAAAAGTGTGAAATCATTAACCAAAATACTCGAAAATAATGTCCAGAGACTAAGTCCGAAAGGGCAAATGGTTAACCAGTAAGCAGAGTAATCATTAACCAAAAGGCGCAAAAGTAAGTAAAAAGTATGAAATCAGTACCAAAAAGCGCAAAAATATGTTAAAAGTGTGAAATCATTAACCAAAAACTCGAAAATAATGTGCAGAGACTAAGTCCGAAAGGGCAAATAATTAACCAGTAAGCAGAGTAATCATTAACCAAAAGCGCAAAAATATGTTAAAAGTGTGAAATCATTAACCAAAAACTCGAAAATAATGTCCAGAGACTAAGTCCGAAAGGGCAAAATGGTTAACCAGTAAGCAGAGTAATCAGTAACCAAAAAGGGCAAAAGTAAGTAAAAAGTGTGAAATCATTAACCAAAAACCCAAAAATAATGTCCAGAGACTAAGTCCGAAAGGGCAAATGGTTAACCAGTAAGCAGAGTAATCATTAACCAAAAATCGCAAAAGTAAGTAAAAAGTATGAATTCATTAACCAAAAAGCACAAAATTAAGTTAAAAGTGTGAAATCATTAACCAAAATGTCGAAAACAATGTCCAGAGACTAAGTCCGAAAGGGCAAATAATTAACCAGTAAGCAGAGTAATCATTAACCAAAAATCGCAAAAGTAAGTAAAAGTGTGAAATCATTAACCAAAAACTCGAAAATAATGTCCAGAGACCAAGTCCGAAAGGGCAAATGGGTTAACCAGTAAGCAGAGTAATCATTAACCAAAAAGGGCAAAAGTAAGTAAAAAGTATGAAATCATTAACCAAAAAGCACAAAATTAAGTTAAAAGTGTGAAATCATTAACCAAAAAGTCGAAAATAATCTCCAGAGACTAAGTGCGAAAGGGCAAATGGTTAACCAGTAAGCAGAGTCATCATTAACCAAAAATCGCAAAAGTAAGTAAAAAGTGTGAAATCATTAACCAAAAACCCGAAAATAATGTCCAGAGACTAAGTCCAAAAGGGCAAATGGTTAACCAGTAAGCAGAGTAATCATTAACCAAAAATCGCAAAAGTAAGTAAAAAGTGTGAAATCATTAACCAAAAACTCGAAAATAATCTCCAGAGACTAAGTCCGAAAGGGCAAATGGTTAACCAGTAAGCAGAGTAATCATTAACCAAAAATCGCAAAAGTAAGTAAAAAGTGTGAAATCATTAACCAAAAACTCGAAAATAATCTCCAGAGACTAAGTCCGAAAGGGCAAATGGTTAACCAGTAAGCAGAGTAATCATTAACCAAAAATCGCAAAAGTAAGTAAAAAGTGTGAAATCATTAACCAAAAACTCGAAAATAATGTCCAGAGACTAAGTCCGAAAGGGCAAATGGTTAACCAGTAAGCAGAGTAATCATTAACCAAAAGGCGCAAAAGTAAGTAAAAAGTATGAAATCAGTAACCAAAAAGCGCAAAAATATGTTAAAAGTGTGAAATCATTAACCAAAAACTCGAAAATAATGTCCAGAGACTAAGTCCGAAAGGGCAAATGGTTAACCAGTAAGCAGAGTAATCAGTAACCAAAAAGGGCAAAAGTAAGTAAAAAGTGTGAAATCATTAACCAAAAACCCAAAAATAATGTCCAGAGACTAAGTCCGAAAGGGCAAATGGTTAACCAGTAAGCAGAGTAATCATTAACCAAAAATCGCAAAAGTAAGTAAAAAGTATGAAATCATTAACCAAAAAGCACAAAATTAAGTTAAAAGTGTGAAATCATTAACCAAAATGTCGAAAACAATGTCCAGAGACTAAGTCCGAAAGGGCAAATAATTAACCAGTAAGCAGAGTAATCATTAACCAAAAATCGCAAAAGTAAGTAAAAAGTGTGAAATCATTAACCAAAAACTCGAAAATAATGTCCAGAGACCAAGTCCGAAAGGGCAAATGGTTAACCAGTAAGCAGAGTAATCATTAACCAAAAAGGGCAAAAGTAAGTAAAAAGTATGAAATCATTAACCAAAAAGCACAAAATTAAGTTAAAAGTGTGAAATCATTAACCAAAAAGTCGAAAATAATCTCCAGAGACTAAGTGCGAAAGGGCAAATGGTTAACCAGTAAGCAGAGTCATCATTAACCAAAAATCGCAAAAGTAAGTAAAAAGTGTGAAATCATTAACCAAAAACCCGAAAATAATGTCCAGAGACTAAGTCCAAAAGGGCAAATGGTTAACCAGTAAGCAGAGTAATCATTAACCAAAAATCGCAAAAGTAAGTAAAAAGTGTGAAATCATTAACCAAAAACTCGAAAATAATCTCCAGAGACTAAGTCCGAAAGGGCAAATGGTTAACCAGTAAGCAGAGTAATCATTAACCAAAAATCGCAAAAGTAAGTAAAAAGTGTGAAATCATTAACCAAAAACCCGAAAATAATGTCCAGAGACTAAGTCCGAAAGGGCAAATGGTTAACCAGTAAGCAGAGTAATCATTAACCAAAAATCGCAAAAGTAAGTAAAAAGTGTGAAATCATTAACCAAAAACTCGAAAATAATGTCCAGAGACTAAGTCCGAAAGGGCAAATGGTTAACCAGTAAGCAGAGTAATCATTAACCAAAAGGCGCAAAAGTAAGTAAAAAGTATGAAATCAGTAACCAAAAAGCGCAAAAATATGTTAAAAGTGTGAAATCATTAACCAAAAACTCGAAAATAATGTGCAGAGACTAAGTCCGAAAGGGCAAATAATTAACCAGTAAGCAGAGTAATCATTAACCAAAAAGCGCAAAAATATGTTAAAAGTGTGAAATCATTAACCAAAAACTCGAAAATAATGTCCAGAGACTAAGTCCGAAAGGGCAAATGGTTAACCAGTAAGCAGAGTAATCAGTAACCAAAAAGGGCAAAAGTAAGTAAAAAGTGTGAAATCATTAACCAAAAACCCAAAAATAATGTCCAGAGACTAAGTCCGAAAGGGCAAATGGTTAACCAGTAAGCAGAGTAATCATTAACCAAAAATCGCAAAAGTAAGTAAAAAGTATGAAATCATTAACCAAAAAGCACAAAATTAAGTTAAAAGTGTGAAATCATTAACCAAAATGTCGAAAACAATGTCCAGAGACTAAGTCCGAAAGGGCAAATAATTAACCAGTAAGCAGAGTAATCATTAACCAAAAATCGCAAAAGTAAGTAAAAAGTGTGAAATCATTAACCAAAAACTCGAAAATAATGTCCAGAGACCAAGTCCGAAAGGGCAAATGGTTAACCAGTAAGCAGAGTAATCATTAACCAAAAAGGGCAAAAGTAAGTAAAAAGTATGAAATCATTAACCAAAAAGCACAAAATTAAGTTAAAAGTGTGAAATCATTAACCAAAAAGTCGAAAATAATCTCCAGAGACTAAGTGCGAAAGGGCAAATGGTTAACCAGTAAGCAGAGTCATCATTAACCAAAAATCGCAAAAGTAAGTAAAAAGTGTGAAATCATTAACCAAAAACCCGAAAATAATGTCCAGAGACTAAGTCCAAAAGGGCAAATGGTTAACCAGTAAGCAGAGTAATCATTAACCAAAAATCGCAAAAGTAAGTAAAAAGTGTGAAATCATTAACCAAAAACTCGAAAATAATCTCCAGAGACTAAGTCCGAAAGGGCAAATGGTTAACCAGTAAGCAGAGTAATCATTAACCAAAAATCGCAAAAGTAAGTAAAAAGTGTGAAATCATTAACCAAAAACCCGAAAATAATGTCCAGAGACTAAGTCCGAAAGGGCAAATGGTTAACCAGTAAGCAGAGTAATCATTAACCAAAAATCGCAAAAGTAAGTAAAAAGTGTGAAATCATTAACCAAAAACTCGAAAATAATGTCCAGAGACTAAGTCCGAAAGGGCAAATGGTTAACCAGTAAGCAGAGTAATCATTAACCAAAAGGCGCAAAAGTAAGTAAAAAGTATGAAATCAGTAACCAAAAAGCGCAAAAATATGTTAAAAGTGTGAAATCATTAACCAAAAACTCGAAAATAATGTGCAGAGACTAAGTCCGAAAGGGCAAATAATTAACCAGTAAGCAGAGTAATCATTAACCAAAAAGCGCAAAAATATGTTAAAAGTGTGAAATCATTAACCAAAAACTCGAAAATAATGTCCAGAGACTAAGTCCGAAAGGGCAAATGGTTAACCAGTAAGCAGAGTAATCAGTAACCAAAAAGGGCAAAAGTAAGTAAAAAGTGTGAAATCATTAACCAAAAACCCAAAAATAATGTCCAGAGACTAAGTCCGAAAGGGCAAATGGTTAACCAGTAAGCAGAGTAATCATTAACCAAAAATCGCAAAAGTAAGTAAAAAGTATGAAATCATTAACCAAAAAGCACAAAATTAAGTTAAAAGTGTGAAATCATTAACCAAAATGTCGAAAACAATGTCCAGAGACTAAGTCCGAAAGGGCAAATAATTAACCAGTAAGCAGAGTAATCATTAACCAAAAATCGCAAAAGTAAGTAAAAAGTGTGAAATCATTAACCAAAAACTCGAAAATAATGTCCAGAGACCAAGTCCGAAAGGGCAAATGGTTAACCAGTAAGCAGAGTAATCATTAACCAAAAAGGGCAAAAGTAAGTAAAAAGTATGAAATCATTAACCAAAAAGCACAAAATTAAGTTAAAAGTGTGAAATCATTAACCAAAAAGTCGAAAATAATCTCCAGAGACTAAGTGCGAAAGGGCAAATGGTTAACCAGTAAGCAGAGTCATCATTAACCAAAAATCGCAAAAGTAAGTAAAAAGTGTGAAATCATTAACCAAAAACCCGAAAATAATGTCCAGAGACTAAGTCCAAAAGGGCAAATGGTTAACCAGTAAGCAGAGTAATCATTAACCAAAAATCGCAAAAGTAAGTAAAAAGTGTGAAATCATTAACCAAAAACTCGAAAATAATCTCCAGAGACTAAGTCCGAAAGGGCAAATGGTTAACCAGTAAGCAGAGTAATCATTAACCAAAAATCGCAAAAGTAAGTAAAAAGTGTGAAATCATTAACCAAAAACCCGAAAATAATGTCCAGAGACTAAGTCCGAAAGGGCAAATGGTTAACCAGTAAGCAGAGTAATCATTAACCAAAAATCGCAAAAGTAAGTAAAAAGTGTGAAATCATTAACCAAAAACTCGAAAATAATGTCCAGAGACTAAGTCCGAAAGGGCAAATGGTTAACCAGTAAGCAGAGTAATCATTAACCAAAAGGCGCAAAAGTAAGTAAAAAGTATGAAATCAGTAACCAAAAAGCGCAAAAATATGTTAAAAGTGTGAAATCATTAACCAAAAACTCGAAAATAATGTGCAGAGACTAAGTCCGAAAGGGCAAATAATTAACCAGTAAGCAGAGTAATCATTAACCAAAAAGCGCAAAAATATGTTAAAAGTGTGAAATCATTAACCAAAAACTCGAAAATAATGTCCAGAGACTAAGTCCGAAAGGGCAAATGGTTAACCAGTAAGCAGAGTAATCAGTAACCAAAAAGGGCAAAAGTAAGTAAAAAGTGTGAAATCATTAACCAAAAACCCAAAAATAATGTCCAGAGACTAAGTCCGAAAGGGCAAATGGTTAACCAGTAAGCAGAGTAATCATTAACCAAAAATCGCAAAAGTAAGTAAAAAGTATGAAATCATTAACCAAAAAGCACAAAATTAAGTTAAAAGTGTGAAATCATTAACCAAAATGTCGAAAACAATGTCCAGAGACTAAGTCCGAAAGGGCAAATAATTAACCAGTAAGCAGAGTAATCATTAACCAAAAATCGCAAAAGTAAGTAAAAAGTGTGAAATCATTAACCAAAAACTCGAAAATAATGTCCAGAGACCAAGTCCGAAAGGGCAAATGGTTAACCAGTAAGCAGAGTAATCATTAACCAAAAAGGGCAAAAGTAAGTAAAAAGTATGAAATCATTAACCAAAAAGCACAAAATTAAGTTAAAAGTGTGAAATCATTAACCAAAAAGTCGAAAATAATCTCCAGAGACTAAGTGCGAAAGGGCAAATGGTTAACCAGTAAGCAGAGTCATCATTAACCAAAAATCGCAAAAGTAAGTAAAAAGTGTGAAATCATTAACCAAAAACCCGAAAATAATGTCCAGAGACTAAGTCCAAAAGGGCAAATGGTTAACCAGTAAGCAGAGTAATCATTAACCAAAAATCGCAAAAGTAAGTAAAAAGTGTGAAATCATTAACCAAAAACTCGAAAATAATCTCCAGAGACTAAGTCCGAAAGGGCAAATGGTTAACCAGTAAGCAGAGTAATCATTAACCAAAAATCGCAAAAGTAAGTAAAAAGTGTGAAATCATTAACCAAAAACCCGAAAATAATGTCCAGAGACTAAGTCCGAAAGGGCAAATGGTTAACCAGTAAGCAGAGTAATCATTAACCAAAAATCGCAAAAGTAAGTAAAAAGTGTGAAATCATTAACCAAAAACTCGAAAATAATGTCCAGAGACTAAGTCCGAAAGGGCAAATGGTTAACCAGTAAGCAGAGTAATCATTAACCAAAAGGCGCAAAAGTAAGTAAAAAGTATGAAATCAGTAACCAAAAAGCGCAAAAATATGTTAAAAGTGTGAAATCATTAACCAAAAACTCGAAAATAATGTGCAGAGACTAAGTCCGAAAGGGCAAATAATTAACCAGTAAGCAGAGTAATCATTAACCAAAAAGCGCAAAAATATGTTAAAAGTGTGAAATCATTAACCAAAAACTCGAAAATAATGTCCAGAGACTAAGTCCGAAAGGGCAAATGGTTAACCAGTAAGCAGAGTAATCAGTAACCAAAAAGGGCAAAAGTAAGTAAAAAGTGTGAAATCATTAACCAAAAACCCAAAAATAATGTCCAGAGACTAAGTCCGAAAGGGCAAATGGTTAACCAGTAAGCAGAGTAATCATTAACCAAAAATCGCAAAAGTAAGTAAAAAGTATGAAATCATTAACCAAAAAGCACAAAATTAAGTTAAAAGTGTGAAATCATTAACCAAAATGTCGAAAACAATGTCCAGAGACTAAGTCCGAAAGGGCAAATAATTAACCAGTAAGCAGAGTAATCATTAACCAAAAATCGCAAAAGTAAGTAAAAAGTGTGAAATCATTAACCAAAAACTCGAAAATAATGTCCAGAGACCAAGTCCGAAAGGGCAAATGGTTAACCAGTAAGCAGAGTAATCATTAACCAAAAAGGGCAAAAGTAAGTAAAAAGTATGAAATCATTAACCAAAAAGCACAAAATTAAGTTAAAAGTGTGAAATCATTAACCAAAAAGTCGAAAATAATCTCCAGAGACTAAGTGCGAAAGGGCAAATGGTTAACCAGTAAGCAGAGTCATCATTAACCAAAAATCGCAAAAGTAAGTAAAAAGTGTGAAATCATTAACCAAAAACCCGAAAATAATGTCCAGAGACTAAGTCCAAAAGGGCAAATGGTTAACCAGTAAGCAGAGTAATCATTAACCAAAAATCGCAAAAGTAAGTAAAAAGTGTGAAATCATTAACCAAAAACTCGAAAATAATCTCCAGAGACTAAGTCCGAAAGGGCAAATGGTTAACCAGTAAGCAGAGTAATCATTAACCAAAAATCGCAAAAGTAAGTAAAAAGTGTGAAATCATTAACCAAAAACTCGAAAATAATCTCCAGAGACTAAGTCCGAAAGGGCAAATGGTTAACCAGTAAGCAGAGTAATCATTAACCAAAAAGGGCAAAAGTAAGTAAAAAGTATGAAATCATTAACCAAAAAGCACAAAATTAAGTTAAAAGTGTGAAATCATTAACCAAAATGTCGAAAACAATGTCCAGAGACTAAGTCCGAAAGGGCAAATGGTTAACCAGTAAGCAGAGTAATCATTAACCAAAAGGCGCAAAAGTAAGTAAAAAGTATGAAATCATTAACCAAAAAGCGCAAAAATATGTTAAAAGTGTGAAATCATTAACCAAAAAGTCGAAAATAATGTGCAGAGACTAAGTCCGAAAGGGCAAATGGTTAACCAGTAAGCAGAGTAATCATTAACCAAAAGGCGCAAAAGTAAGTAAAAAGTATGAAATCAGTAACCAAAAAGCGCAAAAATATGTTAAAAGTGTGAAATCATTAACCAAAAACTCGAAAATAATGTGCAGAGACTAAGTCCGAAAGGGCAAATAATTAACCAGTAAGCAGAGTAATCATTAACCAAAAATCGCAAAAGTAAGTAAAAAGTGTGAAATCATTAACCAAAAACTCGAAAATAATGTCCAGAGACCAAGTCCGAAAGGGCAAATGGTTAACCAGTAAGCAGAGTAATCATTAACCAAAAAGGGCAAAAGTAAGTAAAAAGTATGAAATCATTAACCAAAAAGCACAAAATTAAGTTAAAAGTGTGAAATCATTAACCAAAAAGTCGAAAATAATCTCCAGAGACTAAGTGCGAAAGGGCAAATGGTTAACCAGTAAGCAGAGTCATCATTAACCAAAAATCGCAAAAGTAAGTAAAAAGTGTGAAATCATTAACCAAAAACCCGAAAATAATGTCCAGAGACTAAGTCCAAAAGGGCAAATGGTTAACCAGTAAGCAGAGTAATCATTAACCAAAAATCGCAAAAGTAAGTAAAAAGTGTGAAATCATTAACCAAAAACTCGAAAATAATCTCCAGAGACTAAGTCCGAAAGGGCAAATGGTTAACCAGTAAGCAGAGTAATCATTAACCAAAAATCGCAAAAGTAAGTAAAAAGTGTGAAATCATTAACCAAAAACTCGAAAATAATCTCCAGAGACTAAGTCCGAAAGGGCAAATGGTTAACCAGTAAGCAGAGTAATCATTAACCAAAAATCGCAAAAGTAAGTAAAAAGTGTGAAATCATTAACCAAAAACTCGAAAATAATGTCCAGAGACTAAGTCCGAAAGGGCAAATGGTTAACCAGTAAGCAGAGTAATCATTAACCAAAAGGCGCAAAAGTAAGTAAAAAGTATGAAATCAGTAACCAAAAAGCGCAAAAATATGTTAAAAGTGTGAAATCATTAACCAAAAACTCGAAAATAATGTCCAGAGACTAAGTCCGAAAGGGCAAATGGTTAACCAGTAAGCAGAGTAATCAGTAACCAAAAAGGGCAAAAGTAAGTAAAAAGTGTGAAATCATTAACCAAAAACCCAAAAATAATGTCCAGAGACTAAGTCCGAAAGGGCAAATGGTTAACCAGTAAGCAGAGTAATCATTAACCAAAAATCGCAAAAGTAAGTAAAAAGTATGAAATCATTAACCAAAAAGCACAAAATTAAGTTAAAAGTGTGAAATCATTAACCAAAATGTCGAAAACAATGTCCAGAGACTAAGTCCGAAAGGGCAAATAATTAACCAGTAAGCAGAGTAATCATTAACCAAAAATCGCAAAAGTAAGTAAAAAGTGTGAAATCATTAACCAAAAACTCGAAAATAATGTCCAGAGACCAAGTCCGAAAGGGCAAATGGTTAACCAGTAAGCAGAGTAATCATTAACCAAAAAGGGCAAAAGTAAGTAAAAAGTATGAAATCATTAACCAAAAAGCACAAAATTAAGTTAAAAGTGTGAAATCATTAACCAAAAAGTCGAAAATAATCTCCAGAGACTAAGTGCGAAAGGGCAAATGGTTAACCAGTAAGCAGAGTCATCATTAACCAAAAATCGCAAAAGTAAGTAAAAAGTGTGAAATCATTAACCAAAAACCCGAAAATAATGTCCAGAGACTAAGTCCAAAAGGGCAAATGGTTAACCAGTAAGCAGAGTAATCATTAACCAAAAATCGCAAAAGTAAGTAAAAAGTGTGAAATCATTAACCAAAAACTCGAAAATAATCTCCAGAGACTAAGTCCGAAAGGGCAAATGGTTAACCAGTAAGCAGAGTAATCATTAACCAAAAATCGCAAAAGTAAGTAAAAAGTGTGAAATCATTAACCAAAAACCCGAAAATAATGTCCAGAGACTAAGTCCGAAAGGGCAAATGGTTAACCAGTAAGCAGAGTAATCATTAACCAAAAATCGCAAAAGTAAGTAAAAAGTGTGAAATCATTAACCAAAAACTCGAAAATAATGTCCAGAGACTAAGTCCGAAAGGGCAAATGGTTAACCAGTAAGCAGAGTAATCATTAACCAAAAGGCGCAAAAGTAAGTAAAAAGTATGAAATCAGTAACCAAAAAGCGCAAAAATATGTTAAAAGTGTGAAATCATTAACCAAAAACTCGAAAATAATGTGCAGAGACTAAGTCCGAAAGGGCAAATAATTAACCAGTAAGCAGAGTAATCATTAACCAAAAAGCGCAAAAATATGTTAAAAGTGTGAAATCATTAACCAAAAACTCGAAAATAATGTCCAGAGACTAAGTCCGAAAGGGCAAATGGTTAACCAGTAAGCAGAGTAATCAGTAACCAAAAAGGGCAAAAGTAAGTAAAAAGTGTGAAATCATTAACCAAAAACCCAAAAATAATGTCCAGAGACTAAGTCCGAAAGGGCAAATGGTTAACCAGTAAGCAGAGTAATCATTAACCAAAAATCGCAAAAGTAAGTAAAAAGTATGAAATCATTAACCAAAAAGCACAAAATTAAGTTAAAAGTGTGAAATCATTAACCAAAATGTCGAAAACAATGTCCAGAGACTAAGTCCGAAAGGGCAAATAATTAACCAGTAAGCAGAGTAATCATTAACCAAAAATCGCAAAAGTAAGTAAAAAGTGTGAAATCATTAACCAAAAACTCGAAAATAATGTCCAGAGACCAAGTCCGAAAGGGCAAATGGTTAACCAGTAAGCAGAGTAATCATTAACCAAAAAGGGCAAAAGTAAGTAAAAAGTATGAAATCATTAACCAAAAAGCACAAAATTAAGTTAAAAGTGTGAAATCATTAACCAAAAAGTCGAAAATAATCTCCAGAGACTAAGTGCGAAAGGGCAAATGGTTAACCAGTAAGCAGAGTCATCATTAACCAAAAATCGCAAAAGTAAGTAAAAAGTGTGAAATCATTAACCAAAAACCCGAAAATAATGTCCAGAGACTAAGTCCAAAAGGGCAAATGGTTAACCAGTAAGCAGAGTAATCATTAACCAAAAATCGCAAAAGTAAGTAAAAAGTGTGAAATCATTAACCAAAAACTCGAAAATAATCTCCAGAGACTAAGTCCGAAAGGGCAAATGGTTAACCAGTAAGCAGAGTAATCATTAACCAAAAATCGCAAAAGTAAGTAAAAAGTGTGAAATCATTAACCAAAAACCCGAAAATAATGTCCAGAGACTAAGTCCGAAAGGGCAAATGGTTAACCAGTAAGCAGAGTAATCATTAACCAAAAATCGCAAAAGTAAGTAAAAAGTGTGAAATCATTAACCAAAAACTCGAAAATAATGTCCAGAGACTAAGTCCGAAAGGGCAAATGGTTAACCAGTAAGCAGAGTAATCATTAACCAAAAGGCGCAAAAGTAAGTAAAAAGTATGAAATCAGTAACCAAAAAGCGCAAAAATATGTTAAAAGTGTGAAATCATTAACCAAAAACTCGAAAATAATGTGCAGAGACTAAGTCCGAAAGGGCAAATAATTAACCAGTAAGCAGAGTAATCATTAACCAAAAAGCGCAAAAATATGTTAAAAGTGTGAAATCATTAACCAAAAACTCGAAAATAATGTCCAGAGACTAAGTCCGAAAGGGCAAATGGTTAACCAGTAAGCAGAGTAATCAGTAACCAAAAAGGGCAAAAGTAAGTAAAAAGTGTGAAATCATTAACCAAAAACCCAAAAATAATGTCCAGAGACTAAGTCCGAAAGGGCAAATGGTTAACCAGTAAGCAGAGTAATCATTAACCAAAAATCGCAAAAGTAAGTAAAAAGTATGAAATCATTAACCAAAAAGCACAAAATTAAGTTAAAAGTGTGAAATCATTAACCAAAATGTCGAAAACAATGTCCAGAGACTAAGTCCGAAAGGGCAAATAATTAACCAGTAAGCAGAGTAATCATTAACCAAAAATCGCAAAAGTAAGTAAAAAGTGTGAAATCATTAACCAAAAACTCGAAAATAATGTCCAGAGACCAAGTCCGAAAGGGCAAATGGTTAACCAGTAAGCAGAGTAATCATTAACCAAAAAGGGCAAAAGTAAGTAAAAAGTATGAAATCATTAACCAAAAAGCACAAAATTAAGTTAAAAGTGTGAAATCATTAACCAAAAAGTCGAAAATAATCTCCAGAGACTAAGTGCGAAAGGGCAAATGGTTAACCAGTAAGCAGAGTCATCATTAACCAAAAATCGCAAAAGTAAGTAAAAAGTGTGAAATCATTAACCAAAAACCCGAAAATAATGTCCAGAGACTAAGTCCAAAAGGGCAAATGGTTAACCAGTAAGCAGAGTAATCATTAACCAAAAATCGCAAAAGTAAGTAAAAAGTGTGAAATCATTAACCAAAAACTCGAAAATAATCTCCAGAGACTAAGTCCGAAAGGGCAAATGGTTAACCAGTAAGCAGAGTAATCATTAACCAAAAATCGCAAAAGTAAGTAAAAAGTGTGAAATCATTAACCAAAAACCCGAAAATAATGTCCAGAGACTAAGTCCGAAAGGGCAAATGGTTAACCAGTAAGCAGAGTAATCATTAACCAAAAATCGCAAAAGTAAGTAAAAAGTGTGAAATCATTAACCAAAAACTCGAAAATAATGTCCAGAGACTAAGTCCGAAAGGGCAAATGGTTAACCAGTAAGCAGAGTAATCATTAACCAAAAGGCGCAAAAGTAAGTAAAAAGTATGAAATCAGTAACCAAAAAGCGCAAAAATATGTTAAAAGTGTGAAATCATTAACCAAAAACTCGAAAATAATGTGCAGAGACTAAGTCCGAAAGGGCAAATAATTAACCAGTAAGCAGAGTAATCATTAACCAAAAAGCGCAAAAATATGTTAAAAGTGTGAAATCATTAACCAAAAACTCGAAAATAATGTCCAGAGACTAAGTCCGAAAGGGCAAATGGTTAACCAGTAAGCAGAGTAATCAGTAACCAAAAAGGGCAAAAGTAAGTAAAAAGTGTGAAATCATTAACCAAAAACCCAAAAATAATGTCCAGAGACTAAGTCCGAAAGGGCAAATGGTTAACCAGTAAGCAGAGTAATCATTAACCAAAAATCGCAAAAGTAAGTAAAAAGTATGAAATCATTAACCAAAAAGCACAAAATTAAGTTAAAAGTGTGAAATCATTAACCAAAATGTCGAAAACAATGTCCAGAGACTAAGTCCGAAAGGGCAAATAATTAACCAGTAAGCAGAGTAATCATTAACCAAAAATCGCAAAAGTAAGTAAAAAGTGTGAAATCATTAACCAAAAACTCGAAAATAATGTCCAGAGACCAAGTCCGAAAGGGCAAATGGTTAACCAGTAAGCAGAGTAATCATTAACCAAAAAGGGCAAAAGTAAGTAAAAAGTATGAAATCATTAACCAAAAAGCACAAAATTAAGTTAAAAGTGTGAAATCATTAACCAAAAAGTCGAAAATAATCTCCAGAGACTAAGTGCGAAAGGGCAAATGGTTAACCAGTAAGCAGAGTCATCATTAACCAAAAATCGCAAAAGTAAGTAAAAAGTGTGAAATCATTAACCAAAAACCCGAAAATAATGTCCAGAGACTAAGTCCAAAAGGGCAAATGGTTAACCAGTAAGCAGAGTAATCATTAACCAAAAATCGCAAAAGTAAGTAAAAAGTGTGAAATCATTAACCAAAAACTCGAAAATAATCTCCAGAGACTAAGTCCGAAAGGGCAAATGGTTAACCAGTAAGCAGAGTAATCATTAACCAAAAATCGCAAAAGTAAGTAAAAAGTGTGAAATCATTAACCAAAAACCCGAAAATAATGTCCAGAGACTAAGTCCGAAAGGGCAAATGGTTAACCAGTAAGCAGAGTAATCATTAACCAAAAATCGCAAAAGTAAGTAAAAAGTGTGAAATCATTAACCAAAAACTCGAAAATAATGTCCAGAGACTAAGTCCGAAAGGGCAAATGGTTAACCAGTAAGCAGAGTAATCATTAACCAAAAGGCGCAAAAGTAAGTAAAAAGTATGAAATCAGTAACCAAAAAGCGCAAAAATATGTTAAAAGTGTGAAATCATTAACCAAAAACTCGAAAATAATGTGCAGAGACTAAGTCCGAAAGGGCAAATAATTAACCAGTAAGCAGAGTAATCATTAACCAAAAAGCGCAAAAATATGTTAAAAGTGTGAAATCATTAACCAAAAACTCGAAAATAATGTCCAGAGACTAAGTCCGAAAGGGCAAATGGTTAACCAGTAAGCAGAGTAATCAGTAACCAAAAAGGGCAAAAGTAAGTAAAAAGTGTGAAATCATTAACCAAAAACCCAAAAATAATGTCCAGAGACTAAGTCCGAAAGGGCAAATGGTTAACCAGTAAGCAGAGTAATCATTAACCAAAAATCGCAAAAGTAAGTAAAAAGTATGAAATCATTAACCAAAAAGCACAAAATTAAGTTAAAAGTGTGAAATCATTAACCAAAATGTCGAAAACAATGTCCAGAGACTAAGTCCGAAAGGGCAAATGGTTAACCAGTAAGCAGAGTAATCATTAACCAAAAATCGCAAAATTAAGTTAAAAGTGTGAAATCATTAACCAAAATGTCGAAAACAATGTCCAGAGACTAAGTCCGAAAGGGCAAATGGTTAACCAGTAAGCAGAGTAATCATTAACCAAAAATCGCAAAAGTAAGTAAAAAGTGTGAAATCATTAACCAAAAACTCGAAAATAATGTCCAGAGACTAAGTCCGAAAGGGCAAATGGTTAACCAGTAAGCAGAGTAATCATTAACCAAAAGGCGCAAAAGTAAGTAAAAAGTATGAAATCATTAACCAAAAAGCGCAAAAATATGTTAAAAGTGTGAAATCATTAACCAAAAAGTCGAAAATAATGTGCAGAGACTAAGTCCGAAAGGGCAAATGGTTAACCAGTAAGCAGAGTAATCATTAACCAAAAAGCGCAAAAATATGTTAAAAGTGTGAAATCATTAACCAAAAACTCGAAAATAATGTCCAGAGACTAAGTCCGAAAGGGCAAATAATTAACCAGTAAGCAGAGTAATCATTAACCAAAAAGCGCAAAAGTAAGTAAAAAGTGTGAAATCATTAACCAAAAAGTCGAAAATAATGCCCAGAGACTAAGTCCGAAAGGGCAAATGGTTAACCAGAAAATCCGTCGAATAATGTCCAGAGACTAAGTCCGAAAGGGCAAATGGTTAACCAGTGGAAGGGCGATCAAGCGGAAAAATTTGCCCCGGTTACCCGGGATGGAGTTCCAGAGGTCCGGCCAGAGTTGTCAAATTCGTCCCGCTGATCGGACGCTTGTCATTCGGGTGGCTGGGGGTTGGCGGGGTATCTGCACAGTAGTAGGAGGTGGCAAGTCGGGACTTGGACGTTTATTCCAAGAGTCCACCCGAGCCTCCAGGTCTGCAGAGACCGACCCTAGCTGCCGCCCAACCGACTTTTAAGCCTTTTTCGGATGGGGATTTTTTCCCATTTTCGTCCATTTTTCGGGTTTTCTGTCGGGCTTAATAGGCGGCAGCCTGACCCCCGGCCGAGGCGGGGGGCGCACTCTCCCTTGCGTAAGGGTCCGGATTTGCCCCGGAAAGTGCCCCCGACGGCCTCCCGACCCGGGTGCCTGCAGGGCGGGGGGAAAGGGTAGTCCCAGCCGCAGGAAATCATTAACCAAAAGACTTAGCCGTCGGGGCAGAGGCTAAGACCCGGGCTGGTGAAATCATTAACCAAAAGGAATGCACCCTTTTCCGAAAGTGCAGGCCGAAATAAGGCGAGCCTTGGGCCGGGAAGGCCAAAACCCCCAACTCATGGAAGTGTATGGGGTCGGACTCGGCGACTTTCCCGGGCCCCGAGTTGACCTTTCCCCACGGGGGCGGTCAAGTTGCTCCCGCCAAGAGGGCACGTTGCATTTGCTGCCGCTCTAGTCCCCGGGCTAGTTAATCAGTTGCCGTCGGAAGTCCCGATGCCGAAATGAAAAATGGCCGTTGCGGCGATTTGGCGCCTCATTTTCGGAAGGACTACCGGCAGGCAACCCGCCGAATTGACACTTGCGATTCGGGTGGCTGGGGGTTGGCGGGGTACCCGGAGATTTTCGGGAACTCGATTTTCAGAACTTTTGCTGGCAGCGGTTGCACTTGCAAAGTGGCCGAAGAAGTGCTCCCTCAAGGAAGGACCTTCTTTTGAAATAAAAGACCTTCCGAAGAGTGCCTGGAAGTCATTTATGAGCATTTAAGGGTAAATCTGGCGGACTTTCCATGCTCTGTTGCCGGCTCTGAAATATCGCACAGTTGGGTCTAGGCCGGTAGACTGGCTGTGAAAACAGACAAAGTGTTTTGGCGAGCGAGAGAAAACAAGGCCTTGGAACAGATTGGGGGGTGCGGAGGCACACCACACCCACAGGAAAAGAATTAATGAAAAAAAAACCAAAGTCTATGACATGTCTGTTGGTACAGTGAGAAAAGCAAAGAAGGGAGGCTGCGATGGCAGAGCAAAGCCGACCTTCATACAGATATACATGTCAAAGAAAGAAACTATGCCCGCAAAAGACTTGGTGCGAAATAACAAGGCTCCTTGTGAACGGTTATCTTTGTCTGTCAGGCGCAGATTGTGGCGGCGTCGCCTGGTTTCCTTGGGTTGCACTACATGTATGTCCTATTCTCAAACGAAAAGTGCGTGCCCAGAATTTTGTCCAAGTTAGGCGACGCACGCCGGCTGGCATCACCTCTCCGTGCGAGCGCCGAAAGCTTTGGTCGACCTGTTTGGCTACGCTGGTCGCGGTTGCTCCTTACAGTCATGGGGACGGAAAACCGATGCGAGTTGACCAGGCGACGTCAACCAAGTTGCATGCTTTCTCCCCCCCCCCCGCCGCCGCCAACCCCACACTGTGTGAAAGGAAAAAAAAAGTGCGTGCCCAGGTCACTCGATCGATACGGCGAGGACTGTCCGACGTTGGAGGGCCCAGGCGGGCTAGCATTTATTTGCTGGTGTTTCAGGCTCAGCGGTTACCTCCCGTTTCTGTCCCTTGTGTCAGACGGACATTCCTCTCGAGAGTTTGGCCACTTGGTCGGCGGCGTGCTAGGTAGATTACTCGTTGTGCGCCGTCTCCTGTGTGCTGATCTCTGTGCTGTTCGTGTGAGGC
>NW_027142081.1:67500-77500 GCF_036365525.1 Heterodontus francisci | reverse complement strand
AAATCATTAACCAAAAATCGCAAAAGTAAGTAAAAAGTGTGAAATCATTAACCAAAAACTCGAAAATAATGTGCAGAGACTAAGTCCGAAAGGGCAAATGGTTAACCAGTAAGCAGAGTCATCATTAACCAAAAATCGCAAAAGTAAGTAAAAAGTGTGAAATCATTAACCAAAAATCGCAAAAGTAAGTAAAAAGTGTGAAATCATTAACCAAAAACTCGAAAATAATCTCCAGAGACTAAGTCCGAAAGGGCAAATGGTTAACCAGTAAGCAGAGTAATCATTAACCAAAAAGGGCAAAAGTAAGTAAAAAGTATGAAATCATTAACCAAAAAGCACAAAATTAAGTTAAAAGTGTGAAATCATTAACCAAAATGTCGAAAACAATGTCCAGAGACTAAGTCCGAAAGGGCAAATGGTTAACCAGTAAGCAGAGTAATCATTAACCAAAAGGCGCAAAAGTAAGTAAAAAGTATGAAATCATTAACCAAAAAGCGCAAAAATATGTTAAAAGTGTGAAATCATTAACCAAAAAGTCGAAAATAATGTGCAGAGACTAAGTCCGAAAGGGCAAATGGTTAACCAGTAAGCAGAGTAATCATTAACCAAAAGGCGCAAAAGTAAGTAAAAAGTATGAAATCAGTAACCAAAAAGCGCAAAAATATGTTAAAAGTGTGAAATCATTAACCAAAAACTCGAAAATAATGTGCAGAGACTAAGTCCGAAAGGGCAAATAATTAACCAGTAAGCAGAGTAATCATTAACCAAAAATCGCAAAAGTAAGTAAAAAGTGTGAAATCATTAACCAAAAACTCGAAAATAATGTCCAGAGACCAAGTCCGAAAGGGCAAATGGTTAACCAGTAAGCAGAGTAATCATTAACCAAAAAGGGCAAAAGTAAGTAAAAAGTATGAAATCATTAACCAAAAAGCACAAAATTAAGTTAAAAGTGTGAAATCATTAACCAAAAAGTCGAAAATAATCTCCAGAGACTAAGTGCGAAAGGGCAAATGGTTAACCAGTAAGCAGAGTCATCATTAACCAAAAATCGCAAAAGTAAGTAAAAAGTGTGAAATCATTAACCAAAAACCCGAAAATAATGTCCAGAGACTAAGTCCGAAAGGGCAAATGGTTAACCAGTAAGCAGAGTAATCATTAACCAAAAATCGCAAAAGTAAGTAAAAAGTGTGAAATCATTAACCAAAAACTCGAAAATAATCTCCAGAGACTAAGTCCGAAAGGGCAAATGGTTAACCAGTAAGCAGAGTAATCATTAACCAAAAATCGCAAAAGTAAGTAAAAAGTGTGAAATCATTAACCAAAAACCCGAAAATAATGTCCAGAGACTAAGTCCGAAAGGGCAAATGGTTAACCAGTAAGCAGAGTAATCATTAACCAAAAATCGCAAAAGTAAGTAAAAAGTGTGAAATCATTAACCAAAAACTCGAAAATAATGTCCAGAGACTAAGTCCGAAAGGGCAAATGGTTAACCAGTAAGCAGAGTAATCATTAACCAAAAGGCGCAAAAGTAAGTAAAAAGTATGAAATCAGTAACCAAAAAGCGCAAAAATATGTTAAAAGTGTGAAATCATTAACCAAAAACTCGAAAATAATGTGCAGAGACTAAGTCCGAAAGGGCAAATAATTAACCAGTAAGCAGAGTAATCATTAACCAAAAAGCGCAAAAATATGTTAAAAGTGTGAAATCATTAACCAAAAACTCGAAAATAATGTCCAGAGACTAAGTCCGAAAGGGCAAATGGTTAACCAGTAAGCAGAGTAATCAGTAACCAAAAAGGGCAAAAGTAAGTAAAAAGTGTGAAATCATTAACCAAAAACCCAAAAATAATGTCCAGAGACTAAGTCCGAAAGGGCAAATGGTTAACCAGTAAGCAGAGTAATCATTAACCAAAAATCGCAAAAGTAAGTAAAAAGTATGAAATCATTAACCAAAAAGCACAAAATTAAGTTAAAAGTGTGAAATCATTAACCAAAATGTCGAAAACAATGTCCAGAGACTAAGTCCGAAAGGGCAAATGGTTAACCAGTAAGCAGAGTAATCATTAACCAAAAATCGCAAAATTAAGTTAAAAGTGTGAAATCATTAACCAAAATGTCGAAAACAATGTCCAGAGACTAAGTCCGAAAGGGCAAATGGTTAACCAGTAAGCAGAGTAATCATTAACCAAAAATCGCAAAAGTAAGTAAAAAGTGTGAAATCATTAACCAAAAACTCGAAAATAATGTCCAGAGACTAAGTCCGAAAGGGCAAATGGTTAACCAGTAAGCAGAGTAATCATTAACCAAAAGGCGCAAAAGTAAGTAAAAAGTATGAAATCATTAACCAAAAAGCGCAAAAATATGTTAAAAGTGTGAAATCATTAACCAAAAACTCGAAAATAATGTGCAGAGACTAAGTCCGAAAGGGCAAATAATTAACCAGTAAGCAGAGTAATCATTAACCAAAAATCGCAAAAGTAAGTAAAAAGTGTGAAATCATTAACCAAAAACTCGAAAATAATGTCCAGAGACCAAGTCCGAAAGGGCAAATGGTTAACCAGTAAGCAGAGTAATCATTAACCAAAAAGGGCAAAAGTAAGTAAAAAGTATGAAATCATTAACCAAAAAGCACAAAATTAAGTTAAAAGTGTGAAATCATTAACCAAAAAGTCGAAAATAATCTCCAGAGACTAAGTGCGAAAGGGCAAATGGTTAACCAGTAAGCAGAGTCATCATTAACCAAAAATCGCAAAAGTAAGTAAAAAGTGTGAAATCATTAACCAAAAACCCGAAAATAATGTCCAGAGACTAAGTCCAAAAGGGCAAATGGTTAACCAGTAAGCAGAGTAATCATTAACCAAAAATCGCAAAAGTAAGTAAAAAGTGTGAAATCATTAACCAAAAACTCGAAAATAATCTCCAGAGACTAAGTCCGAAAGGGCAAATGGTTAACCAGTAAGCAGAGTAATCATTAACCAAAAATCGCAAAAGTAAGTAAAAAGTGTGAAATCATTAACCAAAAACTCGAAAATAATCTCCAGAGACTAAGTCCGAAAGGGCAAATGGTTAACCAGTAAGCAGAGTAATCATTAACCAAAAATCGCAAAAGTAAGTAAAAAGTGTGAAATCATTAACCAAAAACTCGAAAATAATGTCCAGAGACTAAGTCCGAAAGGGCAAATGGTTAACCAGTAAGCAGAGTAATCATTAACCAAAAGGCGCAAAAGTAAGTAAAAAGTATGAAATCAGTAACCAAAAAGCGCAAAAATATGTTAAAAGTGTGAAATCATTAACCAAAAACTCGAAAATAATGTGCAGAGACTAAGTCCGAAAGGGCAAATAATTAACCAGTAAGCAGAGTAATCATTAACCAAAAATCGCAAAAATATGTTAAAAGTGTGAAATCATTAACCAAAAACTCGAAAATAATGTCCAGAGACTAAGTCCGAAAGGGCAAATGGTTAACCAGTAAGCAGAGTAATCATTAACCAAAAATCGCAAAAGTAAGTAAAAAGTGTGAAATCATTAACCAAAAACTCGAAAATAATCTCCAGAGACTAAGTCCGAAAGGGCAAATGGTTAACCAGTAAGCAGAGTAATCATTAACCAAAAATCGCAAAAGTAAGTAAAAAGTATGAAATCAGTAACCAAAAAGCGCAAAAATATGTTAAAAGTGTGAAATCATTAACCAAAAACTCGAAAATAATGTGCAGAGACTAAGTCCGAAAGGGCAAATAATTAACCAGTAAGCAGAGTAATCATTAACCAAAAATCGCAAAAATATGTTAAAAGTGTGAAATCATTAACCAAAAACTCGAAAATAATGTCCAGAGACTAAGTCCGAAAGGGCAAATGGTTAACCAGTAAGCAGAGTAATCATTAACCAAAAATCGCAAAAGTAAGTAAAAAGTGTGAAATCATTAACCAAAAACTCGAAAATAATCTCCAGAGACTAAGTCCGAAAGGGCAAATGGTTAACCAGTAAGCAGAGTAATCATTAACCAAAAATCGCAAAAGTAAGTAAAAAGTGTGAAATCATTAACCAAAAACCCGAAAATAATGTCCAGAGACTAAGTCCGAAAGGGCAAATGGTTAACCAGTAAGCAGAGTAATCATTAACCAAAAATCGCAAAAGTAAGTAAAAAGTGTGAAATCATTAACCAAAAACTCGAAAATAATCTCCAGAGACTAAGTCCGAAAGGGCAAATGGTTAACCAGTAAGCAGAGTAATCATTAACCAAAAAGGGCAAAAGTAAGTAAAAAGTATGAAATCATTAACCAAAAAGCACAAAATTAAGTTAAAAGTGTGAAATCATTAACCAAAATGTCGAAAACAATGTCCAGAGACTAAGTCCGAAAGGGCAAATGGTTAACCAGTAAGCAGAGTAATCATTAACCAAAAGGCGCAAAAGTAAGTAAAAAGTATGAAATCATTAACCAAAAAGCGCAAAAATATGTTAAAAGTGTGAAATCATTAACCAAAAAGTCGAAAATAATGTGCAGAGACTAAGTCCGAAAGGGCAAATGGTTAACCAGTAAGCAGAGTAATCATTAACCAAAAGGCGCAAAAGTAAGTAAAAAGTATGAAATCAGTAACCAAAAAGCGCAAAAATATGTTAAAAGTGTGAAATCATTAACCAAAAACTCGAAAATAATGTGCAGAGACTAAGTCCGAAAGGGCAAATAATTAACCAGTAAGCAGAGTAATCATTAACCAAAAATCGCAAAAGTAAGTAAAAAGTGTGAAATCATTAACCAAAAACTCGAAAATAATGTCCAGAGACCAAGTCCGAAAGGGCAAATGGTTAACCAGTAAGCAGAGTAATCATTAACCAAAAAGGGCAAAAGTAAGTAAAAAGTATGAAATCATTAACCAAAAAGCACAAAATTAAGTTAAAAGTGTGAAATCATTAACCAAAAAGTCGAAAATAATCTCCAGAGACTAAGTGCGAAAGGGCAAATGGTTAACCAGTAAGCAGAGTCATCATTAACCAAAAATCGCAAAAGTAAGTAAAAAGTGTGAAATCATTAACCAAAAACCCGAAAATAATGTCCAGAGACTAAGTCCAAAAGGGCAAATGGTTAACCAGTAAGCAGAGTAATCATTAACCAAAAATCGCAAAAGTAAGTAAAAAGTGTGAAATCATTAACCAAAAACTCGAAAATAATCTCCAGAGACTAAGTCCGAAAGGGCAAATGGTTAACCAGTAAGCAGAGTAATCATTAACCAAAAATCGCAAAAGTAAGTAAAAAGTGTGAAATCATTAACCAAAAACCCGAAAATAATGTCCAGAGACTAAGTCCGAAAGGGCAAATGGTTAACCAGTAAGCAGAGTAATCATTAACCAAAAATCGCAAAAGTAAGTAAAAAGTGTGAAATCATTAACCAAAAACTCGAAAATAATGTCCAGAGACTAAGTCCGAAAGGGCAAATGGTTAACCAGTAAGCAGAGTAATCATTAACCAAAAGGCGCAAAAGTAAGTAAAAAGTATGAAATCAGTAACCAAAAAGCGCAAAAATATGTTAAAAGTGTGAAATCATTAACCAAAAACTCGAAAATAATGTGCAGAGACTAAGTCCGAAAGGGCAAATAATTAACCAGTAAGCAGAGTAATCATTAACCAAAAAGCGCAAAAATATGTTAAAAGTGTGAAATCATTAACCAAAAACTCGAAAATAATGTCCAGAGACTAAGTCCGAAAGGGCAAATGGTTAACCAGTAAGCAGAGTAATCAGTAACCAAAAAGGGCAAAAGTAAGTAAAAAGTGTGAAATCATTAACCAAAAACCCAAAAATAATGTCCAGAGACTAAGTCCGAAAGGGCAAATGGTTAACCAGTAAGCAGAGTAATCATTAACCAAAAATCGCAAAAGTAAGTAAAAAGTATGAAATCATTAACCAAAAAGCACAAAATTAAGTTAAAAGTGTGAAATCATTAACCAAAATGTCGAAAACAATGTCCAGAGACTAAGTCCGAAAGGGCAAATAATTAACCAGTAAGCAGAGTAATCATTAACCAAAAATCGCAAAAGTAAGTAAAAAGTGTGAAATCATTAACCAAAAACTCGAAAATAATGTCCAGAGACCAAGTCCGAAAGGGCAAATGGTTAACCAGTAAGCAGAGTAATCATTAACCAAAAAGGGCAAAAGTAAGTAAAAAGTATGAAATCATTAACCAAAAAGCACAAAATTAAGTTAAAAGTGTGAAATCATTAACCAAAAAGTCGAAAATAATCTCCAGAGACTAAGTGCGAAAGGGCAAATGGTTAACCAGTAAGCAGAGTCATCATTAACCAAAAATCGCAAAAGTAAGTAAAAAGTGTGAAATCATTAACCAAAAACCCGAAAATAATGTCCAGAGACTAAGTCCAAAAGGGCAAATGGTTAACCAGTAAGCAGAGTAATCATTAACCAAAAATCGCAAAAGTAAGTAAAAAGTGTGAAATCATTAACCAAAAACTCGAAAATAATCTCCAGAGACTAAGTCCGAAAGGGCAAATGGTTAACCAGTAAGCAGAGTAATCATTAACCAAAAATCGCAAAAGTAAGTAAAAAGTGTGAAATCATTAACCAAAAACCCGAAAATAATGTCCAGAGACTAAGTCCGAAAGGGCAAATGGTTAACCAGTAAGCAGAGTAATCATTAACCAAAAATCGCAAAAGTAAGTAAAAAGTGTGAAATCATTAACCAAAAACTCGAAAATAATGTCCAGAGACTAAGTCCGAAAGGGCAAATGGTTAACCAGTAAGCAGAGTAATCATTAACCAAAAGGCGCAAAAGTAAGTAAAAAGTATGAAATCAGTAACCAAAAAGCGCAAAAATATGTTAAAAGTGTGAAATCATTAACCAAAAACTCGAAAATAATGTGCAGAGACTAAGTCCGAAAGGGCAAATAATTAACCAGTAAGCAGAGTAATCATTAACCAAAAAGCGCAAAAATATGTTAAAAGTGTGAAATCATTAACCAAAAACTCGAAAATAATGTCCAGAGACTAAGTCCGAAAGGGCAAATGGTTAACCAGTAAGCAGAGTAATCAGTAACCAAAAAGGGCAAAAGTAAGTAAAAAGTGTGAAATCATTAACCAAAAACCCAAAAATAATGTCCAGAGACTAAGTCCGAAAGGGCAAATGGTTAACCAGTAAGCAGAGTAATCATTAACCAAAAATCGCAAAAGTAAGTAAAAAGTATGAAATCATTAACCAAAAAGCACAAAATTAAGTTAAAAGTGTGAAATCATTAACCAAAATGTCGAAAACAATGTCCAGAGACTAAGTCCGAAAGGGCAAATGGTTAACCAGTAAGCAGAGTAATCATTAACCAAAAATCGCAAAATTAAGTTAAAAGTGTGAAATCATTAACCAAAATGTCGAAAACAATGTCCAGAGACTAAGTCCGAAAGGGCAAATGGTTAACCAGTAAGCAGAGTAATCATTAACCAAAAATCGCAAAAGTAAGTAAAAAGTGTGAAATCATTAACCAAAAACTCGAAAATAATGTCCAGAGACTAAGTCCGAAAGGGCAAATGGTTAACCAGTAAGCAGAGTAATCATTAACCAAAAGGCGCAAAAGTAAGTAAAAAGTATGAAATCATTAACCAAAAAGCGCAAAAATATGTTAAAAGTGTGAAATCATTAACCAAAAAGTCGAAAATAATGTGCAGAGACTAAGTCCGAAAGGGCAAATGGTTAACCAGTAAGCAGAGTAATCATTAACCAAAAAGCGCAAAAATATGTTAAAAGTGTGAAATCATTAACCAAAAACTCGAAAATAATGTCCAGAGACTAAGTCCGAAAGGGCAAATAATTAACCAGTAAGCAGAGTAATCATTAACCAAAAAGCGCAAAAGTAAGTAAAAAGTGTGAAATCATTAACCAAAAAGTCGAAAATAATGCCCAGAGACTAAGTCCGAAAGGGCAAATGGTTAACCAGAAAATCCGTCGAATAATGTCCAGAGACTAAGTCCGAAAGGGCAAATGGTTAACCAGTGGAAGGGCGATCAAGCGGAAAAATTTGCCCCGGTTACCCGGGATGGAGTTCCAGAGGTCCGGCCAGAGTTGTCAAATTCGTCCCGCTGATCGGACGCTTGTCATTCGGGTGGCTGGGGGTTGGCGGGGTATCTGCACAGTAGTAGGAGGTGGCAAGTCGGGACTTGGACGTTTATTCCAAGAGTCCACCCGAGCCTCCAGGTCTGCAGAGACCGACCCTAGCTGCCGCCCAACCGACTTTTAAGCCTTTTTCGGATGGGGATTTTTTCCCATTTTCGTCCATTTTTCGGGTTTTCTGTCGGGCTTAATAGGCGGCAGCCTGACCCCCGGCCGAGGCGGGGGGCGCACTCTCCCTTGCGTAAGGGTCCGGATTTGCCCCGGAAAGTGCCCCCGACGGCCTCCCGACCCGGGTGCCTGCAGGGCGGGGGGAAAGGGTAGTCCCAGCCGCAGGAAATCATTAACCAAAAGACTTAGCCGTCGGGGCAGAGGCTAAGACCCGGGCTGGTGAAATCATTAACCAAAAGGAATGCACCCTTTTCCGAAAGTGCAGGCCGAAATAAGGCGAGCCTTGGGCCGGGAAGGCCAAAACCCCCAACTCATGGAAGTGTATGGGGTCGGACTCGGCGACTTTCCCGGGCCCCGAGTTGACCTTTCCCCACGGGGGCGGTCAAGTTGCTCCCGCCAAGAGGGCACGTTGCATTTGCTGCCGCTCTAGTCCCCGGGCTAGTTAATCAGTTGCCGTCGGAAGTCCCGATGCCGAAATGAAAAATGGCCGTTGCGGCGATTTGGCGCCTCATTTTCGGAAGGACTACCGGCAGGCAACCCGCCGAATTGACACTTGCGATTCGGGTGGCTGGGGGTTGGCGGGGTACCCGGAGATTTTCGGGAACTCGATTTTCAGAACTTTTGCTGGCAGCGGTTGCACTTGCAAAGTGGCCGAAGAAGTGCTCCCTCAAGGAAGGACCTTCTTTTGAAATAAAAGACCTTCCGAAGAGTGCCTGGAAGTCATTTATGAGCATTTAAGGGTAAATCTGGCGGACTTTCCATGCTCTGTTGCCGGCTCTGAAATATCGCACAGTTGGGTCTAGGCCGGTAGACTGGCTGTGAAAACAGACAAAGTGTTTTGGCGAGCGAGAGAAAACAAGGCCTTGGAACAGATTGGGGGGTGCGGAGGCACACCACACCCACAGGAAAAGAATTAATGAAAAAAAAACCAAAGTCTATGACATGTCTGTTGGTACAGTGAGAAAAGCAAAGAAGGGAGGCTGCGATGGCAGAGCAAAGCCGACCTTCATACAGATATACATGTCAAAGAAAGAAACTATGCCCGCAAAAGACTTGGTGCGAAATAACAAGGCTCCTTGTGAACGGTTATCTTTGTCTGTCAGGCGCAGATTGTGGCGGCGTCGCCTGGTTTCCTTGGGTTGCACTACATGTATGTCCTATTCTCAAACGAAAAGTGCGTGCCCAGAATTTTGTCCAAGTTAGGCGACGCACGCCGGCTGGCATCACCTCTCCGTGCGAGCGCCGAAAGCTTTGGTCGACCTGTTTGGCTACGCTGGTCGCGGTTGCTCCTTACAGTCATGGGGACGGAAAACCGATGCGAGTTGACCAGGCGACGTCAACCAAGTTGCATGCTTTCTCCCCCCCCCCCGCCGCCGCCAACCCCACACTGTGTGAAAGGAAAAAAAAAGTGCGTGCCCAGGTCACTCGATCGATACGGCGAGGACTGTCCGACGTTGGAGGGCCCAGGCGGGCTAGCATTTATTTGCTGGTGTTTCAGGCTCAGCGGTTACCTCCCGTTTCTGTCCCTTGTGTCAGACGGACATTCCTCTCGAGAGTTTGGCCACTTGGTCGGCGGCGTGCTAGGTAGATTACTCGTTGTGCGCCGTCTCCTGTGTGCTGATCTCTGTGCTGTTCGTGTGAGGCCGAGACGTCCCACTGGTCGCTACCGCAGTGGTCCGATTGTGAAGCTCCGGAGCGGGGCGTCCCGTTCCGGCCAGCTCGAGCAC
>NW_027142081.1:47500-57500 GCF_036365525.1 Heterodontus francisci | reverse complement strand
AGTTGTCCAAATGTTGTAAATTGGTTAATGAGTTGTCACTTCAACTTTTGGCCGCGGTTGGCTGCAATGAGTCTTGCCGGGCTTAATAGTCGGCGTGGGGGTGAATTTGCGAAGGTGGCCGTGTTTCGATGCATGTTTGCCGGCGTGTTTAGGAAGGTTGGGTGGGTGGGTGGGTGGTTGTGTGGGCGCCGTGGTCTGAGGGCACATCCTGTGGGATGTGGGAGGCGGGGGAAGGAGAGCGCCCTTGGTGCGTGTGTCTAGGCGATGCATTGCGGAAGGATGGGCGGGTGGGGCCGGGCGTGTGGGTTCCCGACTTATCGGTGAACCATTTGCTACTGCGGGGCCAAAGCAAAAGGGAAAGCATAAGGGCGCAGGCTGCCCTCTGCGGGACAGGTCCGGCCCTGACGCCGGTTTACGATTTCTCCGGTAAAGCACCTGTCGGGTGGCGACCGGAGGGTCTTTGCAGGGCCTGGATCTCCGAGCCCGTGGGACAGGCGGGAAAGGGTGGCGGCAGCCGGTTGAAGTCCCGACCCTGGGCAGCCTCCCGGTCTTACCTCCATAACTTCGGCGAGGAGGGTCCGATCCCCGCGCGGTCGACGGCAGGCGGTAGGGCTCGGAGGGGCGCGGCCTGGTCCGCGAGTGCCCCGGCGCCGCCCCTCTGCCCGTCCGAGGGACAGTAGGAAATGGCCATACCGCTTTCCGGCCGATTGCCGCCGGACGTCCGGCCGCATTCGCTCGGTCTGCGCGGCCGGCGGTAGCCGGGGGCGAGGGGCATCGGGCGGTGGCGGAACCAGGCCGGCCCGACCGCTGGGGGCCGCCCGGGCGACGTTTGAATCTGTCGGGTCGGACCGCCGAATCCCGCGGGATTTCGGGATCGAATCTGCGGGTGGAATCGGCACCTCGTCCCGCTGTCCGGTTCCCCCCCCCCCGTCGACTGCAACGGGTTTCCGAGGCCCGTCGGTCAGGCGCGGTTCGCTCCGCAATCCGCCGGCCGATCGGCACCGGGCGGGGCTCTACGGAAAGAGGGGACCCTCCCGCGTCGAGTGCCGGCGCACCGACCCCGCAGGCTGACCGGGAAGGTGAAGACTCACCCCGCTGAATGCCCGGCCCCGGCTACCCTCCGGCTCCGGGGCCATAACTTCGGGGAGGGAGGTCCGATCCCCGCGCGGTCGACGGCAGGCGGTAGGGCTCGGAGGGGCGCGGCCTGGTCCGCGAGTGCCCCGGCGCCGCCCCTCTGCCCGTCCGAGGGACAGTAGGAAATGGCCATACCGCTTTCCGGCCGATTGCCGCCGGACGTCCGGCCGCATTCCCTCGGTCGGCGCGGTCGGCGGTAGCCGGGGGCGAGGGGCATCGGGCGGTGGCGGAACCAGGCCGGCCCGACCGCTGGGGGCCGCCCGGGCGACGTTTGAATCTGTCGGGTCGGACCGCCGAATCCCGCGGGATTTCGGGATCGAATCTGCGGGTGGAATCGGCACCTCGTCCCGCTGTCCGGTTCCCCCCCGTCGACTGCAACGGGTTTCCGAGGCCCGTCGGTCAGGCGCGGTTCGCTCCGCAATCCGCCGGCCGATCGGCACCGGGCGGGGCTCTACGGAAAGAGGGGACCCTCCCGCGTCGAGTGCCGGCGCACCGACCCCGCAGGCTGACCGGGAAGGTGAAGACTCACCCCGCTGAATGCCCGGCCCCGGGAACCCTCCGGCGCCGGGGCCATAACTTCGGGGAGGAAGGTCCGAGCTCCGCGCGGTCGACGGCAGGTGAAAGGGGCCGGTGCGCCGCGGAAGGCGACAGCAGTCCCGTCAGGCTGCACCTCTGCTCGGGCGAACGGCGTCAGGAAAAGGGGAGAGCACTTCCCCACCGATAGCTCCGGAACGCCCGGACCCATTGGCCCGCGGCACCGGTGGCTGCTAGAGGGGCTCCGGCGCCGTCAGCCGGGGTACGTCCCAGGCCGGCCGGACGGCGGGCAGCCGGAGGCAACGGCCTGGAACGGAGCCAGACTTGAGTCGTTCCGTGCCGTGGGCAAAAAGGCAGGGCTGCGGGTCAGCGCAGTTTGGCAAACCTAGCCGCAAGTGCGGGAAGGGCGGAGGAGCACACGGACGCCGCCTTCCCAAACTGAGCCCAAAGTGCCCAGGCATGCCCCCTTGATCTCGCCTAATCAGTGAGCCCAAAATAATTTCAGAGTGTGGAAACCTGATCCAAAAAGGTCGAAAAGAACGGCCAGAGATCAAGTCCGAAAGGGGAAATCAGTAACAAGCAAGCAGAGTAATCATTAACCAAAAAGCGCAAAATTATGTTAAAAGTGTGAAATCATTAACCAAAAAGTCGAAAATAATGTCCAGAGACCAAGTCCGAAAGTACAAATAATTAACCAGTAAGCAGAGTCATCATTAACCAAAAATCGCAAAAGTAAGTAAAAAGTATGAAATCATTAACCAAAAATCGCAAAAGTAAGTAAAAAGTGTGAAATCATTAACCAAAAACTCGAAAATAATGTGCAGAGACTAAGTCCGAAAGGGCAAATGGTTAACCAGTAAGCAGAGTCATCATTAACCAAAAATCGCAAAAGTAAGTAAAAAGTGTGAAATCATTAACCAAAAATCGCAAAAGTAAGTAAAAAGTGTGAAATCATTAACCAAAAACTCGAAAATAATCTCCAGAGACTAAGTCCGAAAGGGCAAATAATTAACCAGTAAGCAGAGTAATCATTAACCAAAAATCGCAAAAGTAAGTAAAAAGTGTGAAATCATTAACCAAAAACTCGAAAATAATGTCCAGAGACCAAGTCCGAAAGGGCAAATGGTTAACCAGTAAGCAGAGTAATCATTAACCAAAAAGGGCAAAAGTAAGTAAAAAGTATGAAATCATTAACCAAAAAGCACAAAATTAAGTTAAAAGTGTGAAATCATTAACCAAAAAGTCGAAAATAATCTCCAGAGACTAAGTGCGAAAGGGCAAATGGTTAACCAGTAAGCAGAGTCATCATTAACCAAAAATCGCAAAAGTAAGTAAAAAGTGTGAAATCATTAACCAAAAACCCGAAAATAATGTCCAGAGACTAAGTCCAAAAGGGCAAATGGTTAACCAGTAAGCAGAGTAATCATTAACCAAAAATCGCAAAAGTAAGTAAAAAGTGTGAAATCATTAACCAAAAACTCGAAAATAATCTCCAGAGACTAAGTCCGAAAGGGCAAATGGTTAACCAGTAAGCAGAGTAATCATTAACCAAAAATCGCAAAAGTAAGTAAAAAGTGTGAAATCATTAACCAAAAACCCGAAAATAATGTCCAGAGACTAAGTCCGAAAGGGCAAATGGTTAACCAGTAAGCAGAGTAATCATTAACCAAAAATCGCAAAAGTAAGTAAAAAGTGTGAAATCATTAACCAAAAACTCGAAAATAATGTCCAGAGACTAAGTCCGAAAGGGCAAATGGTTAACCAGTAAGCAGAGTAATCATTAACCAAAAGGCGCAAAAGTAAGTAAAAAGTATGAAATCAGTAACCAAAAAGCGCAAAAATATGTTAAAAGTGTGAAATCATTAACCAAAAACTCGAAAATAATGTGCAGAGACTAAGTCCGAAAGGGCAAATAATTAACCAGTAAGCAGAGTAATCATTAACCAAAAAGCGCAAAAATATGTTAAAAGTGTGAAATCATTAACCAAAAACTCGAAAATAATGTCCAGAGACTAAGTCCGAAAGGGCAAATGGTTAACCAGTAAGCAGAGTAATCAGTAACCAAAAAGGGCAAAAGTAAGTAAAAAGTGTGAAATCATTAACCAAAAACCCAAAAATAATGTCCAGAGACTAAGTCCGAAAGGGCAAATGGTTAACCAGTAAGCAGAGTAATCATTAACCAAAAATCGCAAAAGTAAGTAAAAAGTATGAAATCATTAACCAAAAAGCACAAAATTAAGTTAAAAGTGTGAAATCATTAACCAAAATGTCGAAAACAATGTCCAGAGACTAAGTCCGAAAGGGCAAATAATTAACCAGTAAGCAGAGTAATCATTAACCAAAAATCGCAAAAGTAAGTAAAAAGTGTGAAATCATTAACCAAAAACTCGAAAATAATGTCCAGAGACCAAGTCCGAAAGGGCAAATGGTTAACCAGTAAGCAGAGTAATCATTAACCAAAAAGGGCAAAAGTAAGTAAAAAGTATGAAATCATTAACCAAAAAGCACAAAATTAAGTTAAAAGTGTGAAATCATTAACCAAAAAGTCGAAAATAATCTCCAGAGACTAAGTGCGAAAGGGCAAATGGTTAACCAGTAAGCAGAGTCATCATTAACCAAAAATCGCAAAAGTAAGTAAAAAGTGTGAAATCATTAACCAAAAACCCGAAAATAATGTCCAGAGACTAAGTCCAAAAGGGCAAATGGTTAACCAGTAAGCAGAGTAATCATTAACCAAAAATCGCAAAAGTAAGTAAAAAGTGTGAAATCATTAACCAAAAACTCGAAAATAATCTCCAGAGACTAAGTCCGAAAGGGCAAATGGTTAACCAGTAAGCAGAGTAATCATTAACCAAAAATCGCAAAAGTAAGTAAAAAGTGTGAAATCATTAACCAAAAACCCGAAAATAATGTCCAGAGACTAAGTCCGAAAGGGCAAATGGTTAACCAGTAAGCAGAGTAATCATTAACCAAAAATCGCAAAAGTAAGTAAAAAGTGTGAAATCATTAACCAAAAACTCGAAAATAATGTCCAGAGACTAAGTCCGAAAGGGCAAATGGTTAACCAGTAAGCAGAGTAATCATTAACCAAAAGGCGCAAAAGTAAGTAAAAAGTATGAAATCAGTAACCAAAAAGCGCAAAAATATGTTAAAAGTGTGAAATCATTAACCAAAAACTCGAAAATAATGTGCAGAGACTAAGTCCGAAAGGGCAAATAATTAACCAGTAAGCAGAGTAATCATTAACCAAAAAGCGCAAAAATATGTTAAAAGTGTGAAATCATTAACCAAAAACTCGAAAATAATGTCCAGAGACTAAGTCCGAAAGGGCAAATGGTTAACCAGTAAGCAGAGTAATCAGTAACCAAAAAGGGCAAAAGTAAGTAAAAAGTGTGAAATCATTAACCAAAAACCCAAAAATAATGTCCAGAGACTAAGTCCGAAAGGGCAAATGGTTAACCAGTAAGCAGAGTAATCATTAACCAAAAATCGCAAAAGTAAGTAAAAAGTATGAAATCATTAACCAAAAAGCACAAAATTAAGTTAAAAGTGTGAAATCATTAACCAAAATGTCGAAAACAATGTCCAGAGACTAAGTCCGAAAGGGCAAATAATTAACCAGTAAGCAGAGTAATCATTAACCAAAAATCGCAAAAGTAAGTAAAAAGTGTGAAATCATTAACCAAAAACTCGAAAATAATGTCCAGAGACCAAGTCCGAAAGGGCAAATGGTTAACCAGTAAGCAGAGTAATCATTAACCAAAAAGGGCAAAAGTAAGTAAAAAGTATGAAATCATTAACCAAAAAGCACAAAATTAAGTTAAAAGTGTGAAATCATTAACCAAAAAGTCGAAAATAATCTCCAGAGACTAAGTGCGAAAGGGCAAATGGTTAACCAGTAAGCAGAGTCATCATTAACCAAAAATCGCAAAAGTAAGTAAAAAGTGTGAAATCATTAACCAAAAACCCGAAAATAATGTCCAGAGACTAAGTCCAAAAGGGCAAATGGTTAACCAGTAAGCAGAGTAATCATTAACCAAAAATCGCAAAAGTAAGTAAAAAGTGTGAAATCATTAACCAAAAACTCGAAAATAATCTCCAGAGACTAAGTCCGAAAGGGCAAATGGTTAACCAGTAAGCAGAGTAATCATTAACCAAAAATCGCAAAAGTAAGTAAAAAGTGTGAAATCATTAACCAAAAACCCGAAAATAATGTCCAGAGACTAAGTCCGAAAGGGCAAATGGTTAACCAGTAAGCAGAGTAATCATTAACCAAAAATCGCAAAAGTAAGTAAAAAGTGTGAAATCATTAACCAAAAACTCGAAAATAATGTCCAGAGACTAAGTCCGAAAGGGCAAATGGTTAACCAGTAAGCAGAGTAATCATTAACCAAAAGGCGCAAAAGTAAGTAAAAAGTATGAAATCAGTAACCAAAAAGCGCAAAAATATGTTAAAAGTGTGAAATCATTAACCAAAAACTCGAAAATAATGTGCAGAGACTAAGTCCGAAAGGGCAAATAATTAACCAGTAAGCAGAGTAATCATTAACCAAAAAGCGCAAAAATATGTTAAAAGTGTGAAATCATTAACCAAAAACTCGAAAATAATGTCCAGAGACTAAGTCCGAAAGGGCAAATGGTTAACCAGTAAGCAGAGTAATCAGTAACCAAAAAGGGCAAAAGTAAGTAAAAAGTGTGAAATCATTAACCAAAAACCCAAAAATAATGTCCAGAGACTAAGTCCGAAAGGGCAAATGGTTAACCAGTAAGCAGAGTAATCATTAACCAAAAATCGCAAAAGTAAGTAAAAAGTATGAAATCATTAACCAAAAAGCACAAAATTAAGTTAAAAGTGTGAAATCATTAACCAAAATGTCGAAAACAATGTCCAGAGACTAAGTCCGAAAGGGCAAATAATTAACCAGTAAGCAGAGTAATCATTAACCAAAAATCGCAAAAGTAAGTAAAAAGTGTGAAATCATTAACCAAAAACTCGAAAATAATGTCCAGAGACCAAGTCCGAAAGGGCAAATGGTTAACCAGTAAGCAGAGTAATCATTAACCAAAAAGGGCAAAAGTAAGTAAAAAGTATGAAATCATTAACCAAAAAGCACAAAATTAAGTTAAAAGTGTGAAATCATTAACCAAAAAGTCGAAAATAATCTCCAGAGACTAAGTGCGAAAGGGCAAATGGTTAACCAGTAAGCAGAGTCATCATTAACCAAAAATCGCAAAAGTAAGTAAAAAGTGTGAAATCATTAACCAAAAACCCGAAAATAATGTCCAGAGACTAAGTCCAAAAGGGCAAATGGTTAACCAGTAAGCAGAGTAATCATTAACCAAAAATCGCAAAAGTAAGTAAAAAGTGTGAAATCATTAACCAAAAACTCGAAAATAATCTCCAGAGACTAAGTCCGAAAGGGCAAATGGTTAACCAGTAAGCAGAGTAATCATTAACCAAAAATCGCAAAAGTAAGTAAAAAGTGTGAAATCATTAACCAAAAACCCGAAAATAATGTCCAGAGACTAAGTCCGAAAGGGCAAATGGTTAACCAGTAAGCAGAGTAATCATTAACCAAAAATCGCAAAAGTAAGTAAAAAGTGTGAAATCATTAACCAAAAACTCGAAAATAATGTCCAGAGACTAAGTCCGAAAGGGCAAATGGTTAACCAGTAAGCAGAGTAATCATTAACCAAAAGGCGCAAAAGTAAGTAAAAAGTATGAAATCAGTAACCAAAAAGCGCAAAAATATGTTAAAAGTGTGAAATCATTAACCAAAAACTCGAAAATAATGTGCAGAGACTAAGTCCGAAAGGGCAAATAATTAACCAGTAAGCAGAGTAATCATTAACCAAAAAGCGCAAAAATATGTTAAAAGTGTGAAATCATTAACCAAAAACTCGAAAATAATGTCCAGAGACTAAGTCCGAAAGGGCAAATGGTTAACCAGTAAGCAGAGTAATCAGTAACCAAAAAGGGCAAAAGTAAGTAAAAAGTGTGAAATCATTAACCAAAAACCCAAAAATAATGTCCAGAGACTAAGTCCGAAAGGGCAAATGGTTAACCAGTAAGCAGAGTAATCATTAACCAAAAATCGCAAAAGTAAGTAAAAAGTATGAAATCATTAACCAAAAAGCACAAAATTAAGTTAAAAGTGTGAAATCATTAACCAAAATGTCGAAAACAATGTCCAGAGACTAAGTCCGAAAGGGCAAATGGTTAACCAGTAAGCAGAGTAATCATTAACCAAAAATCGCAAAATTAAGTTAAAAGTGTGAAATCATTAACCAAAATGTCGAAAACAATGTCCAGAGACTAAGTCCGAAAGGGCAAATGGTTAACCAGTAAGCAGAGTAATCATTAACCAAAAATCGCAAAAGTAAGTAAAAAGTGTGAAATCATTAACCAAAAACTCGAAAATAATGTCCAGAGACTAAGTCCGAAAGGGCAAATGGTTAACCAGTAAGCAGAGTAATCATTAACCAAAAGGCGCAAAAGTAAGTAAAAAGTATGAAATCATTAACCAAAAAGCGCAAAAATATGTTAAAAGTGTGAAATCATTAACCAAAAAGTCGAAAATAATGTGCAGAGACTAAGTCCGAAAGGGCAAATGGTTAACCAGTAAGCAGAGTAATCATTAACCAAAAAGCGCAAAAATATGTTAAAAGTGTGAAATCATTAACCAAAAACTCGAAAATAATGTCCAGAGACTAAGTCCGAAAGGGCAAATAATTAACCAGTAAGCAGAGTAATCATTAACCAAAAAGCGCAAAAGTAAGTAAAAAGTGTGAAATCATTAACCAAAAAGTCGAAAATAATGCCCAGAGACTAAGTCCGAAAGGGCAAATGGTTAACCAGAAAATCCGTCGAATAATGTCCAGAGACTAAGTCCGAAAGGGCAAATGGTTAACCAGTGGAAGGGCGATCAAGCGGAAAAATTTGCCCCGGTTACCCGGGATGGAGTTCCAGAGGTCCGGCCAGAGTTGTCAAATTCGTCCCGCTGATCGGACGCTTGTCATTCGGGTGGCTGGGGGTTGGCGGGGTATCTGCACAGTAGTAGGAGGTGGCAAGTCGGGACTTGGACGTTTATTCCAAGAGTCCACCCGAGCCTCCAGGTCTGCAGAGACCGACCCTAGCTGCCGCCCAACCGACTTTTAAGCCTTTTTCGGATGGGGATTTTTTCCCATTTTCGTCCATTTTTCGGGTTTTCTGTCGGGCTTAATAGGCGGCAGCCTGACCCCCGGCCGAGGCGGGGGGCGCACTCTCCCTTGCGTAAGGGTCCGGATTTGCCCCGGAAAGTGCCCCCGACGGCCTCCCGACCCGGGTGCCTGCAGGGCGGGGGGAAAGGGTAGTCCCAGCCGCAGGAAATCATTAACCAAAAGACTTAGCCGTCGGGGCAGAGGCTAAGACCCGGGCTGGTGAAATCATTAACCAAAAGGAATGCACCCTTTTCCGAAAGTGCAGGCCGAAATAAGGCGAGCCTTGGGCCGGGAAGGCCAAAACCCCCAACTCATGGAAGTGTATGGGGTCGGACTCGGCGACTTTCCCGGGCCCCGAGTTGACCTTTCCCCACGGGGGCGGTCAAGTTGCTCCCGCCAAGAGGGCACGTTGCATTTGCTGCCGCTCTAGTCCCCGGGCTAGTTAATCAGTTGCCGTCGGAAGTCCCGATGCCGAAATGAAAAATGGCCGTTGCGGCGATTTGGCGCCTCATTTTCGGAAGGACTACCGGCAGGCAACCCGCCGAATTGACACTTGCGATTCGGGTGGCTGGGGGTTGGCGGGGTACCCGGAGATTTTCGGGAACTCGATTTTCAGAACTTTTGCTGGCAGCGGTTGCACTTGCAAAGTGGCCGAAGAAGTGCTCCCTCAAGGAAGGACCTTCTTTTGAAATAAAAGACCTTCCGAAGAGTGCCTGGAAGTCATTTATGAGCATTTAAGGGTAAATCTGGCGGACTTTCCATGCTCTGTTGCCGGCTCTGAAATATCGCACAGTTGGGTCTAGGCCGGTAGACTGGCTGTGAAAACAGACAAAGTGTTTTGGCGAGCGAGAGAAAACAAGGCCTTGGAACAGATTGGGGGGTGCGGAGGCACACCACACCCACAGGAAAAGAATTAATGAAAAAAAAACCAAAGTCTATGACATGTCTGTTGGTACAGTGAGAAAAGCAAAGAAGGGAGGCTGCGATGGCAGAGCAAAGCCGACCTTCATACAGATATACATGTCAAAGAAAGAAACTATGCCCGCAAAAGACTTGGTGCGAAATAACAAGGCTCCTTGTGAACGGTTATCTTTGTCTGTCAGGCGCAGATTGTGGCGGCGTCGCCTGGTTT
>NW_027142081.1:25000-35000 GCF_036365525.1 Heterodontus francisci | reverse complement strand
GAGGGGCTCCGGCGCCGTCAGCCGGGGTACGTCCCAGGCCGGCCGGACGGCGGGCAGCCGGAGGCAACGGCCTGGAACGGAGCCAGACTTGAGTCGTTCCGTGCCGTGGGCAAAAAGGCAGGGCTGCGGGTCAGCGCAGTTTGGCAAACCTAGCCGCAAGTGCGGGAAGGGCGGAGGAGCACACGGACGCCGCCTTCCCAAACTGAGCCCAAAGTGCCCAGGCATGCCCCCTTGATCTCGCCTAATCAGTGAGCCCAAAATAATTTCAGAGTGTGGAAACCTGATCCAAAAAGGTCGAAAAGAACGGCCAGAGATCAAGTCCGAAAGGGGAAATCAGTAACAAGCAAGCAGAGTAATCATTAACCAAAAAGCGCAAAATTATGTTAAAAGTGTGAAATCATTAACCAAAAAGTCGAAAATAATGTCCAGAGACCAAGTCCGAAAGTACAAATAATTAACCAGTAAGCAGAGTCATCATTAACCAAAAATCGCAAAAGTAAGTAAAAAGTATGAAATCATTAACCAAAAATCGCAAAAGTAAGTAAAAAGTGTGAAATCATTAACCAAAAACTCGAAAATAATGTGCAGAGACTAAGTCCGAAAGGGCAAATGGTTAACCAGTAAGCAGAGTCATCATTAACCAAAAATCGCAAAAGTAAGTAAAAAGTGTGAAATCATTAACCAAAAATCGCAAAAGTAAGTAAAAAGTGTGAAATCATTAACCAAAAACTCGAAAATAATCTCCAGAGACTAAGTCCGAAAGGGCAAATGGTTAACCAGTAAGCAGAGTAATCATTAACCAAAAAGGGCAAAAGTAAGTAAAAAGTATGAAATCATTAACCAAAAAGCACAAAATTAAGTTAAAAGTGTGAAATCATTAACCAAAATGTCGAAAACAATGTCCAGAGACTAAGTCCGAAAGGGCAAATGGTTAACCAGTAAGCAGAGTAATCATTAACCAAAAGGCGCAAAAGTAAGTAAAAAGTATGAAATCATTAACCAAAAAGCGCAAAAATATGTTAAAAGTGTGAAATCATTAACCAAAAAGTCGAAAATAATGTGCAGAGACTAAGTCCGAAAGGGCAAATGGTTAACCAGTAAGCAGAGTAATCATTAACCAAAAGGCGCAAAAGTAAGTAAAAAGTATGAAATCAGTAACCAAAAAGCGCAAAAATATGTTAAAAGTGTGAAATCATTAACCAAAAACTCGAAAATAATGTGCAGAGACTAAGTCCGAAAGGGCAAATAATTAACCAGTAAGCAGAGTAATCATTAACCAAAAATCGCAAAAGTAAGTAAAAAGTGTGAAATCATTAACCAAAAACTCGAAAATAATGTCCAGAGACCAAGTCCGAAAGGGCAAATGGTTAACCAGTAAGCAGAGTAATCATTAACCAAAAAGGGCAAAAGTAAGTAAAAAGTATGAAATCATTAACCAAAAAGCACAAAATTAAGTTAAAAGTGTGAAATCATTAACCAAAAAGTCGAAAATAATCTCCAGAGACTAAGTGCGAAAGGGCAAATGGTTAACCAGTAAGCAGAGTCATCATTAACCAAAAATCGCAAAAGTAAGTAAAAAGTGTGAAATCATTAACCAAAAACCCGAAAATAATGTCCAGAGACTAAGTCCGAAAGGGCAAATGGTTAACCAGTAAGCAGAGTAATCATTAACCAAAAATCGCAAAAGTAAGTAAAAAGTGTGAAATCATTAACCAAAAACTCGAAAATAATCTCCAGAGACTAAGTCCGAAAGGGCAAATGGTTAACCAGTAAGCAGAGTAATCATTAACCAAAAATCGCAAAAGTAAGTAAAAAGTGTGAAATCATTAACCAAAAACCCGAAAATAATGTCCAGAGACTAAGTCCGAAAGGGCAAATGGTTAACCAGTAAGCAGAGTAATCATTAACCAAAAATCGCAAAAGTAAGTAAAAAGTGTGAAATCATTAACCAAAAACTCGAAAATAATGTCCAGAGACTAAGTCCGAAAGGGCAAATGGTTAACCAGTAAGCAGAGTAATCATTAACCAAAAATCGCAAAAGTAAGTAAAAAGTATGAAATCATTAACCAAAAAGCACAAAATTAAGTTAAAAGTGTGAAATCATTAACCAAAATGTCGAAAACAATGTCCAGAGACTAAGTCCGAAAGGGCAAATGGTTAACCAGTAAGCAGAGTAATCATTAACCAAAAATCGCAAAATTAAGTTAAAAGTGTGAAATCATTAACCAAAATGTCGAAAACAATGTCCAGAGACTAAGTCCGAAAGGGCAAATGGTTAACCAGTAAGCAGAGTAATCATTAACCAAAAATCGCAAAAGTAAGTAAAAAGTGTGAAATCATTAACCAAAAACTCGAAAATAATGTCCAGAGACTAAGTCCGAAAGGGCAAATGGTTAACCAGTAAGCAGAGTAATCATTAACCAAAAGGCGCAAAAGTAAGTAAAAAGTATGAAATCATTAACCAAAAAGCGCAAAAATATGTTAAAAGTGTGAAATCATTAACCAAAAACTCGAAAATAATGTGCAGAGACTAAGTCCGAAAGGGCAAATAATTAACCAGTAAGCAGAGTAATCATTAACCAAAAATCGCAAAAGTAAGTAAAAAGTGTGAAATCATTAACCAAAAACTCGAAAATAATGTCCAGAGACCAAGTCCGAAAGGGCAAATGGTTAACCAGTAAGCAGAGTAATCATTAACCAAAAAGGGCAAAAGTAAGTAAAAAGTATGAAATCATTAACCAAAAAGCACAAAATTAAGTTAAAAGTGTGAAATCATTAACCAAAAAGTCGAAAATAATCTCCAGAGACTAAGTGCGAAAGGGCAAATGGTTAACCAGTAAGCAGAGTCATCATTAACCAAAAATCGCAAAAGTAAGTAAAAAGTGTGAAATCATTAACCAAAAACCCGAAAATAATGTCCAGAGACTAAGTCCAAAAGGGCAAATGGTTAACCAGTAAGCAGAGTAATCATTAACCAAAAATCGCAAAAGTAAGTAAAAAGTGTGAAATCATTAACCAAAAACTCGAAAATAATCTCCAGAGACTAAGTCCGAAAGGGCAAATGGTTAACCAGTAAGCAGAGTAATCATTAACCAAAAATCGCAAAAGTAAGTAAAAAGTGTGAAATCATTAACCAAAAACTCGAAAATAATCTCCAGAGACTAAGTCCGAAAGGGCAAATGGTTAACCAGTAAGCAGAGTAATCATTAACCAAAAATCGCAAAAGTAAGTAAAAAGTGTGAAATCATTAACCAAAAACTCGAAAATAATGTCCAGAGACTAAGTCCGAAAGGGCAAATGGTTAACCAGTAAGCAGAGTAATCATTAACCAAAAGGCGCAAAAGTAAGTAAAAAGTATGAAATCAGTAACCAAAAAGCGCAAAAATATGTTAAAAGTGTGAAATCATTAACCAAAAACTCGAAAATAATGTGCAGAGACTAAGTCCGAAAGGGCAAATAATTAACCAGTAAGCAGAGTAATCATTAACCAAAAATCGCAAAAATATGTTAAAAGTGTGAAATCATTAACCAAAAACTCGAAAATAATGTCCAGAGACTAAGTCCGAAAGGGCAAATGGTTAACCAGTAAGCAGAGTAATCATTAACCAAAAATCGCAAAAGTAAGTAAAAAGTGTGAAATCATTAACCAAAAACTCGAAAATAATCTCCAGAGACTAAGTCCGAAAGGGCAAATGGTTAACCAGTAAGCAGAGTAATCATTAACCAAAAATCGCAAAAGTAAGTAAAAAGTATGAAATCAGTAACCAAAAAGCGCAAAAATATGTTAAAAGTGTGAAATCATTAACCAAAAACTCGAAAATAATGTGCAGAGACTAAGTCCGAAAGGGCAAATAATTAACCAGTAAGCAGAGTAATCATTAACCAAAAATCGCAAAAATATGTTAAAAGTGTGAAATCATTAACCAAAAACTCGAAAATAATGTCCAGAGACTAAGTCCGAAAGGGCAAATGGTTAACCAGTAAGCAGAGTAATCATTAACCAAAAATCGCAAAAGTAAGTAAAAAGTGTGAAATCATTAACCAAAAACTCGAAAATAATCTCCAGAGACTAAGTCCGAAAGGGCAAATGGTTAACCAGTAAGCAGAGTAATCATTAACCAAAAATCGCAAAAGTAAGTAAAAAGTGTGAAATCATTAACCAAAAACCCGAAAATAATGTCCAGAGACTAAGTCCGAAAGGGCAAATGGTTAACCAGTAAGCAGAGTAATCATTAACCAAAAATCGCAAAAGTAAGTAAAAAGTGTGAAATCATTAACCAAAAACTCGAAAATAATCTCCAGAGACTAAGTCCGAAAGGGCAAATGGTTAACCAGTAAGCAGAGTAATCATTAACCAAAAAGGGCAAAAGTAAGTAAAAAGTATGAAATCATTAACCAAAAAGCACAAAATTAAGTTAAAAGTGTGAAATCATTAACCAAAATGTCGAAAACAATGTCCAGAGACTAAGTCCGAAAGGGCAAATGGTTAACCAGTAAGCAGAGTAATCATTAACCAAAAGGCGCAAAAGTAAGTAAAAAGTATGAAATCATTAACCAAAAAGCGCAAAAATATGTTAAAAGTGTGAAATCATTAACCAAAAAGTCGAAAATAATGTGCAGAGACTAAGTCCGAAAGGGCAAATGGTTAACCAGTAAGCAGAGTAATCATTAACCAAAAGGCGCAAAAGTAAGTAAAAAGTATGAAATCAGTAACCAAAAAGCGCAAAAATATGTTAAAAGTGTGAAATCATTAACCAAAAACTCGAAAATAATGTGCAGAGACTAAGTCCGAAAGGGCAAATAATTAACCAGTAAGCAGAGTAATCATTAACCAAAAATCGCAAAAGTAAGTAAAAAGTGTGAAATCATTAACCAAAAACTCGAAAATAATGTCCAGAGACCAAGTCCGAAAGGGCAAATGGTTAACCAGTAAGCAGAGTAATCATTAACCAAAAAGGGCAAAAGTAAGTAAAAAGTATGAAATCATTAACCAAAAAGCACAAAATTAAGTTAAAAGTGTGAAATCATTAACCAAAAAGTCGAAAATAATCTCCAGAGACTAAGTGCGAAAGGGCAAATGGTTAACCAGTAAGCAGAGTCATCATTAACCAAAAATCGCAAAAGTAAGTAAAAAGTGTGAAATCATTAACCAAAAACCCGAAAATAATGTCCAGAGACTAAGTCCAAAAGGGCAAATGGTTAACCAGTAAGCAGAGTAATCATTAACCAAAAATCGCAAAAGTAAGTAAAAAGTGTGAAATCATTAACCAAAAACTCGAAAATAATCTCCAGAGACTAAGTCCGAAAGGGCAAATGGTTAACCAGTAAGCAGAGTAATCATTAACCAAAAATCGCAAAAGTAAGTAAAAAGTGTGAAATCATTAACCAAAAACCCGAAAATAATGTCCAGAGACTAAGTCCGAAAGGGCAAATGGTTAACCAGTAAGCAGAGTAATCATTAACCAAAAATCGCAAAAGTAAGTAAAAAGTGTGAAATCATTAACCAAAAACTCGAAAATAATGTCCAGAGACTAAGTCCGAAAGGGCAAATGGTTAACCAGTAAGCAGAGTAATCATTAACCAAAAGGCGCAAAAGTAAGTAAAAAGTATGAAATCAGTAACCAAAAAGCGCAAAAATATGTTAAAAGTGTGAAATCATTAACCAAAAACTCGAAAATAATGTGCAGAGACTAAGTCCGAAAGGGCAAATAATTAACCAGTAAGCAGAGTAATCATTAACCAAAAAGCGCAAAAATATGTTAAAAGTGTGAAATCATTAACCAAAAACTCGAAAATAATGTCCAGAGACTAAGTCCGAAAGGGCAAATGGTTAACCAGTAAGCAGAGTAATCAGTAACCAAAAAGGGCAAAAGTAAGTAAAAAGTGTGAAATCATTAACCAAAAACCCAAAAATAATGTCCAGAGACTAAGTCCGAAAGGGCAAATGGTTAACCAGTAAGCAGAGTAATCATTAACCAAAAATCGCAAAAGTAAGTAAAAAGTATGAAATCATTAACCAAAAAGCACAAAATTAAGTTAAAAGTGTGAAATCATTAACCAAAATGTCGAAAACAATGTCCAGAGACTAAGTCCGAAAGGGCAAATAATTAACCAGTAAGCAGAGTAATCATTAACCAAAAATCGCAAAAGTAAGTAAAAAGTGTGAAATCATTAACCAAAAACTCGAAAATAATGTCCAGAGACCAAGTCCGAAAGGGCAAATGGTTAACCAGTAAGCAGAGTAATCATTAACCAAAAAGGGCAAAAGTAAGTAAAAAGTATGAAATCATTAACCAAAAAGCACAAAATTAAGTTAAAAGTGTGAAATCATTAACCAAAAAGTCGAAAATAATCTCCAGAGACTAAGTGCGAAAGGGCAAATGGTTAACCAGTAAGCAGAGTCATCATTAACCAAAAATCGCAAAAGTAAGTAAAAAGTGTGAAATCATTAACCAAAAACCCGAAAATAATGTCCAGAGACTAAGTCCAAAAGGGCAAATGGTTAACCAGTAAGCAGAGTAATCATTAACCAAAAATCGCAAAAGTAAGTAAAAAGTGTGAAATCATTAACCAAAAACTCGAAAATAATCTCCAGAGACTAAGTCCGAAAGGGCAAATGGTTAACCAGTAAGCAGAGTAATCATTAACCAAAAATCGCAAAAGTAAGTAAAAAGTGTGAAATCATTAACCAAAAACCCGAAAATAATGTCCAGAGACTAAGTCCGAAAGGGCAAATGGTTAACCAGTAAGCAGAGTAATCATTAACCAAAAATCGCAAAAGTAAGTAAAAAGTGTGAAATCATTAACCAAAAACTCGAAAATAATGTCCAGAGACTAAGTCCGAAAGGGCAAATGGTTAACCAGTAAGCAGAGTAATCATTAACCAAAAGGCGCAAAAGTAAGTAAAAAGTATGAAATCAGTAACCAAAAAGCGCAAAAATATGTTAAAAGTGTGAAATCATTAACCAAAAACTCGAAAATAATGTGCAGAGACTAAGTCCGAAAGGGCAAATAATTAACCAGTAAGCAGAGTAATCATTAACCAAAAAGCGCAAAAATATGTTAAAAGTGTGAAATCATTAACCAAAAACTCGAAAATAATGTCCAGAGACTAAGTCCGAAAGGGCAAATGGTTAACCAGTAAGCAGAGTAATCAGTAACCAAAAAGGGCAAAAGTAAGTAAAAAGTGTGAAATCATTAACCAAAAACCCAAAAATAATGTCCAGAGACTAAGTCCGAAAGGGCAAATGGTTAACCAGTAAGCAGAGTAATCATTAACCAAAAATCGCAAAAGTAAGTAAAAAGTATGAAATCATTAACCAAAAAGCACAAAATTAAGTTAAAAGTGTGAAATCATTAACCAAAATGTCGAAAACAATGTCCAGAGACTAAGTCCGAAAGGGCAAATGGTTAACCAGTAAGCAGAGTAATCATTAACCAAAAATCGCAAAATTAAGTTAAAAGTGTGAAATCATTAACCAAAATGTCGAAAACAATGTCCAGAGACTAAGTCCGAAAGGGCAAATGGTTAACCAGTAAGCAGAGTAATCATTAACCAAAAATCGCAAAAGTAAGTAAAAAGTGTGAAATCATTAACCAAAAACTCGAAAATAATGTCCAGAGACTAAGTCCGAAAGGGCAAATGGTTAACCAGTAAGCAGAGTAATCATTAACCAAAAGGCGCAAAAGTAAGTAAAAAGTATGAAATCATTAACCAAAAAGCACAAAATTAAGTTAAAAGTGTGAAATCATTAACCAAAATGTCGAAAACAATGTCCAGAGACTAAGTCCGAAAGGGCAAATGGTTAACCAGTAAGCAGAGTAATCATTAACCAAAAATCGCAAAATTAAGTTAAAAGTGTGAAATCATTAACCAAAATGTCGAAAACAATGTCCAGAGACTAAGTCCGAAAGGGCAAATGGTTAACCAGTAAGCAGAGTAATCATTAAACAAAAATCGCAAAAGTAAGTAAAAAGTGTGAAATCATTAACCAAAAACTCGAAAATAATGTCCAGAGACTAAGTCCGAAAGGGCAAATGGTTAACCAGTAAGCAGAGTAATCATTAACCAAAAGGCGCAAAAGTAAGTAAAAAGTATGAAATCATTAACCAAAAAGCGCAAAAATATGTTAAAAGTGTGAAATCATTAACCAAAAAGTCGAAAATAATGTGCAGAGACTAAGTCCGAAAGGGCAAATGGTTAACCAGTAAGCAGAGTAATCATTAACCAAAAAGCGCAAAAATATGTTAAAAGTGTGAAATCATTAACCAAAAACTCGAAAATAATGTCCAGAGACTAAGTCCGAAAGGGCAAATAATTAACCAGTAAGCAGAGTAATCATTAACCAAAAAGCGCAAAAGTAAGTAAAAAGTGTGAAATCATTAACCAAAAAGTCGAAAATAATGCCCAGAGACTAAGTCCGAAAGGGCAAATGGTTAACCAGAAAATCCGTCGAATAATGTCCAGAGACTAAGTCCGAAAGGGCAAATGGTTAACCAGTGGAAGGGCGATCAAGCGGAAAAATTTGCCCCGGTTACCCGGGATGGAGTTCCAGAGGTCCGGCCAGAGTTGTCAAATTCGTCCCGCTGATCGGACGCTTGTCATTCGGGTGGCTGGGGGTTGGCGGGGTATCTGCACAGTAGTAGGAGGTGGCAAGTCGGGACTTGGACGTTTATTCCAAGAGTCCACCCGAGCCTCCAGGTCTGCAGAGACCGACCCTAGCTGCCGCCCAACCGACTTTTAAGCCTTTTTCGGATGGGGATTTTTTCCCATTTTCGTCCATTTTTCGGGTTTTCTGTCGGGCTTAATAGGCGGCAGCCTGACCCCCGGCCGAGGCGGGGGGCGCACTCTCCCTTGCGTAAGGGTCCGGATTTGCCCCGGAAAGTGCCCCCGACGGCCTCCCGACCCGGGTGCCTGCAGGGCGGGGGGAAAGGGTAGTCCCAGCCGCAGGAAATCATTAACCAAAAGACTTAGCCGTCGGGGCAGAGGCTAAGACCCGGGCTGGTGAAATCATTAACCAAAAGGAATGCACCCTTTTCCGAAAGTGCAGGCCGAAATAAGGCGAGCCTTGGGCCGGGAAGGCCAAAACCCCCAACTCATGGAAGTGTATGGGGTCGGACTCGGCGACTTTCCCGGGCCCCGAGTTGACCTTTCCCCACGGGGGCGGTCAAGTTGCTCCCGCCAAGAGGGCACGTTGCATTTGCTGCCGCTCTAGTCCCCGGGCTAGTTAATCAGTTGCCGTCGGAAGTCCCGATGCCGAAATGAAAAATGGCCGTTGCGGCGATTTGGCGCCTCATTTTCGGAAGGACTACCGGCAGGCAACCCGCCGAATTGACACTTGCGATTCGGGTGGCTGGGGGTTGGCGGGGTACCCGGAGATTTTCGGGAACTCGATTTTCAGAACTTTTGCTGGCAGCGGTTGCACTTGCAAAGTGGCCGAAGAAGTGCTCCCTCAAGGAAGGACCTTCTTTTGAAATAAAAGACCTTCCGAAGAGTGCCTGGAAGTCATTTATGAGCATTTAAGGGTAAATCTGGCGGACTTTCCATGCTCTGTTGCCGGCTCTGAAATATCGCACAGTTGGGTCTAGGCCGGTAGACTGGCTGTGAAAACAGACAAAGTGTTTTGGCGAGCGAGAGAAAACAAGGCCTTGGAACAGATTGGGGGGTGCGGAGGCACACCACACCCACAGGAAAAGAATTAATGAAAAAAAAACCAAAGTCTATGACATGTCTGTTGGTACAGTGAGAAAAGCAAAGAAGGGAGGCTGCGATGGCAGAGCAAAGCCGACCTTCATACAGATATACATGTCAAAGAAAGAAACTATGCCCGCAAAAGACTTGGTGCGAAATAACAAGGCTCCTTGTGAACGGTTATCTTTGTCTGTCAGGCGCAGATTGTGGCGGCGTCGCCTGGTTTCCTTGGGTTGCACTACATGTATGTCCTATTCTCAAACGAAAAGTGCGTGCCCAGAATTTTGTCCAAGTTAGGCGACGCACGCC
>NW_027142081.1:5000-12500 GCF_036365525.1 Heterodontus francisci | reverse complement strand
GCCAGACTTGAGTCGTTCCGTGCCGTGGGCAAAAAGGCAGGGCTGCGGGTCAGCGCAGTTTGGCAAACCTAGCCGCAAGTGCGGGAAGGGCGGAGGAGCACACGGACGCCGCCTTCCCAAACTGAGCCCAAAGTGCCCAGGCATGCCCCCTTGATCTCGCCTAATCAGTGAGCCCAAAATAATTTCAGAGTGTGGAAACCTGATCCAAAAAGGTCGAAAAGAACGGCCAGAGATCAAGTCCGAAAGGGGAAATCAGTAACAAGCAAGCAGAGTAATCATTAACCAAAAAGCGCAAAATTATGTTAAAAGTGTGAAATCATTAACCAAAAAGTCGAAAATAATGTCCAGAGACCAAGTCCGAAAGTACAAATAATTAACCAGTAAGCAGAGTCATCATTAACCAAAAATCGCAAAAGTAAGTAAAAAGTATGAAATCATTAACCAAAAATCGCAAAAGTAAGTAAAAAGTGTGAAATCATTAACCAAAAACTCGAAAATAATGTGCAGAGACTAAGTCCGAAAGGGCAAATGGTTAACCAGTAAGCAGAGTCATCATTAACCAAAAATCGCAAAAGTAAGTAAAAAGTGTGAAATCATTAACCAAAAATCGCAAAAGTAAGTAAAAAGTGTGAAATCATTAACCAAAAACTCGAAAATAATCTCCAGAGACTAAGTCCGAAAGGGCAAATGGTTAACCAGTAAGCAGAGTAATCATTAACCAAAAAGGGCAAAAGTAAGTAAAAAGTATGAAATCATTAACCAAAAAGCACAAAATTAAGTTAAAAGTGTGAAATCATTAACCAAAATGTCGAAAACAATGTCCAGAGACTAAGTCCGAAAGGGCAAATGGTTAACCAGTAAGCAGAGTAATCATTAACCAAAAGGCGCAAAAGTAAGTAAAAAGTATGAAATCATTAACCAAAAAGCGCAAAAATATGTTAAAAGTGTGAAATCATTAACCAAAAAGTCGAAAATAATGTGCAGAGACTAAGTCCGAAAGGGCAAATGGTTAACCAGTAAGCAGAGTAATCATTAACCAAAAGGCGCAAAAGTAAGTAAAAAGTATGAAATCAGTAACCAAAAAGCGCAAAAATATGTTAAAAGTGTGAAATCATTAACCAAAAACTCGAAAATAATGTGCAGAGACTAAGTCCGAAAGGGCAAATAATTAACCAGTAAGCAGAGTAATCATTAACCAAAAATCGCAAAAGTAAGTAAAAAGTGTGAAATCATTAACCAAAAACTCGAAAATAATGTCCAGAGACCAAGTCCGAAAGGGCAAATGGTTAACCAGTAAGCAGAGTAATCATTAACCAAAAAGGGCAAAAGTAAGTAAAAAGTATGAAATCATTAACCAAAAAGCACAAAATTAAGTTAAAAGTGTGAAATCATTAACCAAAAAGTCGAAAATAATCTCCAGAGACTAAGTGCGAAAGGGCAAATGGTTAACCAGTAAGCAGAGTCATCATTAACCAAAAATCGCAAAAGTAAGTAAAAAGTGTGAAATCATTAACCAAAAACCCGAAAATAATGTCCAGAGACTAAGTCCAAAAGGGGCAAATGGTTAACCAGTAAGCAGAGTAATCATTAACCAAAAATCGCAAAAGTAAGTAAAAAGTGTGAAATCATTAACCAAAAACTCGAAAATAATCTCCAGAGACTAAGTCCGAAAGGGCAAATGGTTAACCAGTAAGCAGAGTAATCATTAACCAAAAATCGCAAAAGTAAGTAAAAAGTGTGAAATCATTAACCAAAAACCCGAAAATAATGTCCAGAGACTAAGTCCGAAAGGGCAAATGGTTAACCAGTAAGCAGAGTAATCATTAACCAAAAATCGCAAAAGTAAGTAAAAAGTGTGAAATCATTAACCAAAAACTCGAAAATAATGTCCAGAGACTAAGTCCGAAAGGGCAAATGGTTAACCAGTAAGCAGAGTAATCATTAACCAAAAGGCGCAAAAGTAAGTAAAAAGTATGAAATCAGTAACCAAAAAGCGCAAAAATATGTTAAAAGTGTGAAATCATTAACCAAAAACTCGAAAATAATGTGCAGAGACTAAGTCCGAAAGGGCAAATAATTAACCAGTAAGCAGAGTAATCATTAACCAAAAAGCGCAAAAATATGTTAAAAGTGTGAAATCATTAACCAAAAACTCGAAAATAATGTCCAGAGACTAAGTCCGAAAGGGCAAATGGTTAACCAGTAAGCAGAGTAATCAGTAACCAAAAAGGGCAAAAGTAAGTAAAAAGTGTGAAATCATTAACCAAAAACCCAAAAATAATGTCCAGAGACTAAGTCCGAAAGGGCAAATGGTTAACCAGTAAGCAGAGTAATCATTAACCAAAAATCGCAAAAGTAAGTAAAAAGTATGAAATCATTAACCAAAAAGCACAAAATTAAGTTAAAAGTGTGAAATCATTAACCAAAATGTCGAAAACAATGTCCAGAGACTAAGTCCGAAAGGGCAAATAATTAACCAGTAAGCAGAGTAATCATTAACCAAAAATCGCAAAAGTAAGTAAAAAGTGTGAAATCATTAACCAAAAACTCGAAAATAATGTCCAGAGACCAAGTCCGAAAGGGCAAATGGTTAACCAGTAAGCAGAGTAATCATTAACCCAAAAAGGGCAAAAGTAAGTAAAAAGTATGAAATCATTAACCAAAAAGCACAAAATTAAGTTAAAAGTGTGAAATCATTAACCAAAAAGTCGAAAATAATCTCCAGAGACTAAGTGCGAAAGGGCAAATGGTTAACCAGTAAGCAGAGTCATCATTAACCAAAAATCGCAAAAGTAAGTAAAAAGTGTGAAATCATTAACCAAAAACCCGAAAATAATGTCCAGAGACTAAGTCCAAAAGGGCAAATGGTTAACCAGTAAGCAGAGTAATCATTAACCAAAAATCGCAAAAGTAAGTAAAAAGTGTGAAATCATTAACCAAAAACTCGAAAATAATCTCCAGAGACTAAGTCCGAAAGGGCAAATGGTTAACCAGTAAGCAGAGTAATCATTAACCAAAAATCGCAAAAGTAAGTAAAAAGTGTGAAATCATTAACCAAAAACCCGAAAATAATGTCCAGAGACTAAGTCCGAAAGGGCAAATGGTTAACCAGTAAGCAGAGTAATCATTAACCAAAAATCGCAAAAGTAAGTAAAAAGTGTGAAATCATTAACCAAAAACTCGAAAATAATGTCCAGAGACTAAGTCCGAAAGGGCAAATGGTTAACCAGTAAGCAGAGTAATCATTAACCAAAAGGCGCAAAAGTAAGTAAAAAGTATGAAATCAGTAACCAAAAAGCGCAAAAATATGTTAAAAGTGTGAAATCATTAACCAAAAACTCGAAAATAATGTGCAGAGACTAAGTCCGAAAGGGCAAATAATTAACCAGTAAGCAGAGTAATCATTAACCAAAAAGCGCAAAAATATGTTAAAAGTGTGAAATCATTAACCAAAAACTCGAAAATAATGTCCAGAGACTAAGTCCGAAAGGGCAAATGGTTAACCAGTAAGCAGAGTAATCAGTAACCAAAAAGGGCAAAAGTAAGTAAAAAGTGTGAAATCATTAACCAAAAAACCCAAAAATAATGTCCAGAGACTAAGTCCGAAAGGGCAAATGGTTAACCAGTAAGCAGAGTAATCATTAACCAAAAATCGCAAAAGTAAGTAAAAAGTATGAAATCATTAACCAAAAAGCACAAAATTAAGTTAAAAGTGTGAAATCATTAACCAAAATGTCGAAAACAATGTCCAGAGACTAAGTCCGAAAGGGCAAATAATTAACCAGTAAGCAGAGTAATCATTAACCAAAAATCGCAAAAGTAAGTAAAAAGTGTGAAATCATTAACCAAAAACTCGAAAATAATGTCCAGAGACCAAGTCCGAAAGGGCAAATGGTTAACCAGTAAGCAGAGTAATCATTAACCAAAAAGGGCAAAAGTAAGTAAAAAGTATGAAATCATTAACCAAAAAGCACAAAATTAAGTTAAAAGTGTGAAATCATTAACCAAAAAGTCGAAAATAATCTCCAGAGACTAAGTGCGAAAGGGCAAATGGTTAACCAGTAAGCAGAGTCATCATTAACCAAAAATCGCAAAAGTAAGTAAAAAGTGTGAAATCATTAACCAAAAACCCGAAAATAATGTCCAGAGACTAAGTCCAAAAGGGCAAATGGTTAACCAGTAAGCAGAGTAATCATTAACCAAAAATCGCAAAAGTAAGTAAAAAGTGTGAAATCATTAACCAAAAACTCGAAAATAATCTCCAGAGACTAAGTCCGAAAGGGCAAATGGTTAACCAGTAAGCAGAGTAATCATTAACCAAAAATCGCAAAAGTAAGTAAAAAGTGTGAAATCATTAACCAAAAACCCGAAAATAATGTCCAGAGACTAAGTCCGAAAGGGCAAATGGTTAACCAGTAAGCAGAGTAATCATTAACCAAAAATCGCAAAAGTAAGTAAAAAGTGTGAAATCATTAACCAAAAACTCGAAAATAATGTCCAGAGACTAAGTCCGAAAGGGCAAATGGTTAACCAGTAAGCAGAGTAATCATTAACCAAAAGGCGCAAAAGTAAGTAAAAGTATGAAATCAGTAACCAAAAAGCGCAAAAATATGTTAAAAGTGTGAAATCATTAACCAAAAACTCGAAAATAATGTGCAGAGACTAAGTCCGAAAGGGCAAATAATTAACCAGTAAGCAGAGTAATCATTAACCAAAAAGCGCAAAAATATGTTAAAAGTGTGAAATCATTAACCAAAAACTCGAAAATAATGTCCAGAGACTAAGTCCGAAAGGGCAAATGGTTAACCAGTAAGCAGAGTAATCAGTAACCAAAAAGGGCAAAAGTAAGTAAAAAGTGTGAAATCATTAACCAAAAACCCAAAAATAATGTCCAGAGACTAAGTCCGAAAGGGCAAATGGTTAACCAGTAAGCAGAGTAATCATTAACCAAAAATCGCAAAAGTAAGTAAAAAGTATGAAATCATTAACCAAAAAGCACAAAATTAAGTTAAAAGTGTGAAATCATTAACCAAATGTCGAAAACAATGTCCAGAGACTAAGTCCGAAAGGGCAAATAATTAACCAGTAAGCAGAGTAATCATTAACCAAAAATCGCAAAAGTAAGTAAAAAGTGTGAAATCATTAACCAAAAACTCGAAAATAATGTCCAGAGACCAAGTCCGAAAGGGCAAATGGTTAACCAGTAAGCAGAGTAATCATTAACCAAAAAGGGCAAAAGTAAGTAAAAAGTATGAAATCATTAACCAAAAAGCACAAAATTAAGTTAAAAGTGTGAAATCATTAACCAAAAAGTCGAAAATAATCTCCAGAGACTAAGTGCGAAAGGGCAAATGGTTAACCAGTAAGCAGAGTCATCATTAACCAAAAATCGCAAAAGTAAGTAAAAAGTGTGAAATCATTAACCAAAAACCCGAAAATAATGTCCAGAGACTAAGTCCAAAAGGGCAAATGGTTAACCAGTAAGCAGAGTAATCATTAACCAAAAATCGCAAAAGTAAGTAAAAAGTGTGAAATCATTAACCAAAAACTCGAAAATAATCTCCAGAGACTAAGTCCGAAAGGGCAAATGGTTAACCAGTAAGCAGAGTAATCATTAACCAAAAATCGCAAAAGTAAGTAAAAAGTGTGAAATCATTAACCAAAAACCCGAAAATAATGTCCAGAGACTAAGTCCGAAAGGGCAAATGGTTAACCAGTAAGCAGAGTAATCATTAACCAAAAATCGCAAAAGTAAGTAAAAAGTGTGAAATCATTAACCAAAAACTCGAAAATAATGTCCAGAGACTAAGTCCGAAAGGGCAAATGGTTAACCAGTAAGCAGAGTAATCATTAACCAAAAGGCGCAAAGTAAGTAAAAAGTATGAAATCAGTAACCAAAAAGCGCAAAAATATGTTAAAAGTGTGAAATCATTAACCAAAAACTCGAAAATAATGTGCAGAGACTAAGTCCGAAAGGGCAAATAATTAACCAGTAAGCAGAGTAATCATTAACCAAAAAGCGCAAAAATATGTTAAAAGTGTGAAATCATTAACCAAAAACTCGAAAATAATGTCCAGAGACTAAGTCCGAAAGGGCAAATGGTTAACCAGTAAGCAGAGTAATCAGTAACCAAAAAGGGCAAAAGTAAGTAAAAAGTGTGAAATCATTAACCAAAAACCCAAAAATAATGTCCAGAGACTAAGTCCGAAAGGGCAAATGGTTAACCAGTAAGCAGAGTAATCATTAACCAAAAATCGCAAAAGTAAGTAAAAAGTATGAAATCATTAACCAAAAAGCACAAAATTAAGTTAAAAGTGTGAAATCATTAACCAAAATGTCGAAAACAATGTCCAGAGACTAAGTCCGAAAGGGCAAATGGTTAACCAGTAAGCAGAGTAATCATTAACCAAAAATCGCAAAAGTAAGTAAAAAGTATGAAATCATTAACCAAAAAGCACAAAATTAAGTTAAAAGTGTGAAATCATTAACCAAAATGTCGAAAACAATGTCCAGAGACTAAGTCCGAAAGGGCAAATGGTTAACCAGTAAGCAGAGTAATCATTAACCAAAAATCGCAAAATTAAGTTAAAAGTGTGAAATCATTAACCAAAATGTCGAAAACAATGTCCAGAGACTAAGTCCGAAAGGGCAAATGGTTAACCAGTAAGCAGAGTAATCATTAACCAAAAATCGCAAAAGTAAGTAAAAAGTGTGAAATCATTAACCAAAAACTCGAAAATAATGTCCAGAGACTAAGTCCGAAAGGGCAAATGGTTAACCAGTAAGCAGAGTAATCATTAACCAAAAGGCGCAAAAGTAAGTAAAAAGTATGAAATCATTAACCAAAAAGCGCAAAAATATGTTAAAAGTGTGAAATCATTAACCAAAAAGTCGAAAATAATGTGCAGAGACTAAGTCCGAAAGGGCAAATGGTTAACCAGTAAGCAGAGTAATCATTAACCAAAAAGCGCAAAAATATGTTAAAAGTGTGAAATCATTAACCAAAAACTCGAAAATAATGTCCAGAGACTAAGTCCGAAAGGGCAAATAATTAACCAGTAAGCAGAGTAATCATTAACCAAAAAGCGCAAAAGTAAGTAAAAAGTGTGAAATCATTAACCAAAAAGTCGAAAATAATGCCCAGAGACTAAGTCCGAAAGGGCAAATGGTTAACCAGAAAATCCGTCGAATAATGTCCAGAGACTAAGTCCGAAAGGGCAAATGGTTAACCAGTGGAAGGGCGATCAAGCGGAAAAATTTGCCCCGGTTACCCGGGATGGAGTTCCAGAGGTCCGGCCAGAGTTGTCAAATTCGTCCCGCTGATCGGACGCTTGTCATTCGGGTGGCTGGGGGTTGGCGGGGTATCTGCACAGTAGTAGGAGGTGGCAAGTCGGGACTTGGACGTTTATTCCAAGAGTCCACCCGAGCCTCCAGGTCTGCAGAGACCGACCCTAGCTGCCGCCCAACCGACTTTTAAGCCTTTTTCGGATGGGGATTTT
>NW_027142080.1:365000-375745 GCF_036365525.1 Heterodontus francisci | reverse complement strand
TACTGTGGTGTGTGTGTGTATATATGTAAGTCTCAGGGCCTGGACTGTGGTGTGAGTGTGCAAATATATAAGTCTCAGGGTCTGACTGTGGTGTGTGTGTGTATATATATATAGTCTCAGGGCCTGGACTGTGGTGTGAGTGTGTATATATATAAGTCTCAGGGTCTGGACTGTGGTGTGTGTGTGTATATATATATAAGTCTCAGGGCCTGGACTGTGGTGTGTGTGTATATATGTAAGTCTCAGGGCCTGGACTGTGGTGTGTGTGTGTATATATATAAGTCTCAGGGCATGGACTGTGGTGTGTGTGTGTATATATATAAGTCTCAGGGCCTGGACTGTGGTGTTTGTGTATATATGTAAGTCTCAGGGCTTGGACTGTGGTGTGTGTGTGTATATATAAGTCTCAGGGCCTGGACTGTGGTGTGTGTGTGTATATATATAAGTCTCAGGGCCTGGACTGTGGTGTGTGTGTGTGTATATATATATAAGTCTCAGGGCATGGACTGTGGTGTGTGTGTGTATATATATATATAAGTCTCAGGGCCTGGACTGTGGTGAGTGTGTGTATATATATAAGTCTCAGGGTCTGGACTGTGGTGTGTGTGTGTGTATATATAAGTCTCAGGGCCTGGACTGTGGTGTTGTGTGTGTATATATATATAAGTCTCAGGGCCTGGACTGTGGTGTGTGTTTGTGTGTATATATATAAGTCTCAGGGCCTGGACTGTGGTGTGTGTGTGTATATATATAAGTCTCAGGGCCTGGACTGTGGTGTGTGTGTGTGTATATATATAAGTCTCAGGGCCTGGACTGTGGTGTGTGTGTGTATATATATATAAGTCTCAGGGCCTGGACTGTGGTGAGTGTGTGTGTATATATATAAGTCTCAGGGCCTGGACTGTGGTGTGTGTGTGTATATATATAAGTCTCAGGGCATGGACTGTGGTGTGTGTGTGTATATATATAAGTCTCAGGGCCTGGACTGTGGTGTTTGTGTATATATGTAAGTCTCAGGGCTTGGACTGTGGTGTGTGTGTGTATATATAAGTCTCAGGGCCTGGACTGTGGTGTGTGTGTGTGTATATATATAGGTCTCAGGGCCTGGACTGTGGTGTGTGTGTGTGTATATATATGTAAGTCTCAGGGCCTGGACTGTGGTGTGTGTGTGTATATATATATATAAGTCTCAGGGCCTGGACTGTGGTGTGTGTGTGTATATATATAAGTCTCAGGGCATGGACTGTGGTGTGTGTGTGTATATATATAAGTCTCAGGGCATGGACTGTGGTGTGTGTTTGTGTGTATATATATAAGTCTCAGGGCCTGGACTGTGGTGTGTGTGTATATATATATAAGTCTCAGGTCCTGGACTGTGGTGTGTGTGTGTATAAATATAAGTCTCAGGGCATGGACTGTGGTGTGTGTGTGTGTGTATATATATATATGTCTCAGGGCATGGACTGTGGTGTGTGTGTGTATATATATAAGTCTCAGGGCATGGACTGTGGTGTGTGTGTGTATATATATAAGTCTCAGGGCCTGGACTGTGGTGTGTGTGTGTGTGTATATATATAAGTCTCAGGGCCTGGACTGTGGTGTGTGTGTGTATATATATAAGTCTCAGGGCATGGACTGTGGTGTGTGTTTGTGTGTATATATATAAGTCTCAGGGCATGGACTGTGGTGTGTGTGTGTGTGTATATATATAAGTCTCAGGGCATGGACTGTGGTGTGTGTGTGTATATATATATATAAGTCTCAGGGCCTGGACTGTGGTGTGTGTGTGTGTATATATAAGTCTCAGGGCCTGGACTGTGGTGTGTGTGTGTATATATATAAGTCTCAGGGCCTGGACTGTGGTGTGTGTGTGTGTATATATAAGTCTCAGGACCTGGACTGTGGTGTGTGTGTGTATATATATAAGTCTCAGGGCCTGGTCTGTGGTGTGTGTGTGTGTATATATATAAGTCTCAGGGCCTGGACTGTGGTGAGTGTGTGTGTATATATATAAGTCTCAGGGCCTGGACTGTGGTGAGTGTGTGTGTATATATATAAGTCTCAGGGCCTGGACTGTGGTGTGTGTGTGTGTATATATATAAGTCTCAGGGCATGGACTGTGGTGTGTGTTTGTGTGTATATATATAAGTCTCAGGGCCTGGACTGTGGTGAGTGTGTGTGTATATATATAAGTCTCAGGGCCTGGACTGTGGTGAGTGTGTGTGTATATATGTAAGTCTCAGGGCCTGGACTGTGGTGTGTGTGTGTGTATATATATAAGTCTCAGGGCATGGACTGTGGTGTGTGTTTGTGTGTATATATATAAGTCTCAGGGCCTGGACTGTGGTGTGTGTGTGTATATATATAAGTCTCAGGGCATGGACTGTGGTGTCTGTGTATATATATATAAGTCTCAGGGCCTGGACTGTGGTGTCTGTGTGTATATATATAAGTCTCAGGGCCTGGACTGTGATGAGTGTGTGTGTATATATATAAGTCTCAGGGCCTGGACTGTGGTGTGTGTGTGTGTATACATATAAGTCTCAGGGCATGGACTGTGGTGTGTGTTTGTGTGTATATATATAAGTCTCAGGGCCTGGACTGTGGTGAGTGTGTGTGTATATATATAAGTCTCAGGGCCTGGACTGTGGTGAGTGTGTGTGTATATATGTAAGTCTCAGGGCCTGGACTGTGGTGTGTGTGTGTGTATATATATAAGTCTCAGGGCATGGACTGTGGTGTGTGTTTGTGTGTATATATATAAGTCTCAGGGCCTGGACTGTGGTGTGTGTGTGTATATATATAAGTCTCAGGGCATGGACTGTGGTGTCTGTGTATATATATATAAGTCTCAGGGCCTGGACTGTGGTGTGTGTGTATATATATATAAGTCTCAGGGCCTGGACTGTGGTGTGTGTGTGTATATATATAAGTCTCAGGGCCTGGACTGTGGTGTGTGTGTGTGTGTATATATATAAGTCTCAGGGCCTGGACTGTGGTGTGTGTGTGTGTGTATATATATAAGTCTCAGGGCCTGGACTGTGGTGTGTGTGTGTGTATATATAAGTCTCAGGGCATGGACTGTGGTGTCTGTGTATATATATATAAGTCTCAGGGCCTGGACTGTGGTGTCTGTGTGTATATATATAAGTCTCAGGGCCTGGACTGTGGTGTGTGTGTGTATATATATAAGTCTCAGGGCCTGGTCTGTGGTGTGTGTGTGTGTATATATATAAGTCTCAGGGCCTGGACTGTGGTGAGTGTGTGTGTATATATATAAGTCTCAGGGCCTGGACTGTGGTGAGTGTGTGTGTATATATATAAGTCTCAGGGCCTGGACTGTGGTGTGTGTGTGTGTGTGTATATATATAAGTCTCAGGGCATGGACTGTGGTGTGTGTGTATATATGTAAGTCTCAGGGCCTGGACTGTGGTGTGTGTGTGTATATATATAAGTCTCAGGGCATGGACTGTGGTGTGTGTGTGTATATATATAAGTCTCAGGGCCTGGACTGTGGTGTTTGTGTATATATGTAAGTCTCAGGGCTTGGACTGTGGTGTGTGTGTGTATATATAAGTCTCAGGGCCTGGACTGTGGTGTGTGTGTGTATATATATAAGTCTCAGGGCCTGGACTGTGGTGTGTGTGTGTGTATATATATATAAGTCTCAGGGCATGGACTGTGGTGTGTGTGTGTATATATATATAAGTCTCAGGGCCTGGACTGTGGTGAGTGTGTGTATATATATAAGTCTCAGGGTCTGGACTGTGGTGTGTGTGTGTGTGTATATATAAGTCTCAGGGCCTGGACTGTGGTGTGTGTGTGTGTATATATATATAAGTCTCAGGGCCTGGACTGTGGTGTGTGTTTGTGTGTATATATATAAGTCTCAGGGCCTGGACTGTGGTGTGTGTGTGTATATATATAAGTCTCAGGGCCTGGACTGTGGTGTGTGTGTGTGTATATATATAAGTCTCAGGGCCTGGACTGTGGTGTGTGTGTGTATATATATATAAGTCTCAGGGCCTGGACTGTGGTGAGTGTGTGTGTATATATATAAGTCTCAGGGCCTGGACTGTGGTGTGTGTGTGTATATATATAAGTCTCAGGGCATGGACTGTGGTGTGTGTGTGTATATATATAAGTCTCAGGGACTGGACTGTGGTGTTTGTGTATATATGTAAGTCTCAGGGCTTGGACTGTGGTGTGTGTGTGTATATATAAGTCTCAGGGCCTGGACTGTGGTGTGTGTGTGTGTATATATATAGGTCTCAGGGCCTGGACTGTGGTGTGTGTGTGTGTATATATATGTAAGTCTCAGGGCCTGGACTGTGGTGTGTGTGTGTATATATATATATAAGTCTCAGGGCCTGGACTGTGGTGTGTGTGTGTATATATATAAGTCTCAGGGCATGGACTGTGGTGTGTGTGTGTATATATATAAGTCTCAGGGCATGGACTGTGGTGTGTGTTTGTGTGTATATATATAAGTCTCAGGGCCTGGACTGTGGTGTGTGTGTATATATATATAAGTCTCAGGTCCTGGACTGTGGTGTGTGTGTGTATATATATAAGTCTCAGGGCATGGACTGTGGTGTGTGTGTGTGTATATATATATATGTCTCAGGGCATGGACTGTGGTGTGTGTGTGTATATATATAAGTCTCAGGGCATGGACTGTGGTGTGTGTGTGTATATATATAAGTCTCAGGGCCTGGACTGTGGTGTGTGTGTGTGTGTATATATATAAGTCTCAGGGCCTGGACTGTGGTGTGTGTGTGTATATATATAAGTCTCAGGGCATGGACTGTGGTGTGTGTTTGTGTGTATATATATAAGTCTCAGGGCATGGACTGTGGTGTGTGTGTGTGTGTATATATATAAGTCTCAGGGCCTGGACTGTGGTGTGAGTGTGTATATATATAAGTCTCAGGGCCTGGACTGTGGTGTGTGTGTGTATATATATAAGTCTCAGGGCCTGGACTGTGGTGTGTGTGTGTGTATATATATAAGTCTCAGGGCCTGGACTGTGGTGTGAGTGTGTATATATATAAGTCTCAGGGTCTGGACTGTGGTGTGTGTGTGTATATATATATAGGTCTCAGGGCCTGGACTGTGATGTGTGTGTATATATGTAAGTCTCAGGGCCTGGACTGTGGAATGAGTGTGTATATATATAAGTCTCAGGGTCTGGACTGTGGTGAGTGTGTGTGTATATATATAAGTCTCAGGGTCTGGACTGTGGTGTGTGTGTGTATATATATATAAGTCTCAGGGCCTGGACTGTGGTGTGTGTGTATATATATATATAAGTCTCAGGGCCTGGACTGTGGTGTGTGTGTGTATATATGTAAGTCTCAGGGCCTGGACTGTGGTGTGAGTGTGTATATATATAAGTCTCAGGGTCTGGACTGTGGTGTGTGTGTGTATATATATATAAGTCTCAGGGCCTGGACTGTGGTGTGAGTGTGTATATATATAAGTCTCAGGGTCTGGACTGTGGTGTGTGTGTGTATATATATATAAGTCTCAGGGCCTGGACTGTGGTGTGTGTGTATATATGTAAGTCTCAGGGCCTGGACTGTGGTGTGTTTGTGTATATATATAAGTCTCAGGGCATGGACTGTGGTGTGTGTGTGTATATATATAAGTCTCAGGGCCTGGACTGTGGTGTTTGTGTATATATGTAAGTCTCAGGGCTTGGACTGTGGTGTGTGTGTGTATATATAAGTCTCAGGGCCTGGACTGTGGTGTGTGTGTGTATATATATAAGTCTCAGGGCCTGGACTGTGGTGTGTGTGTGTGTATATATATAAGTCTCAGGGCCTGGACTGTGGTGTGTGTGTGTATATATATAAGTCTCAGGGCCTGGACTGTGGTGTGTGTGTGTGTATATATATAAGTCTCAGGGCCTGGACTGAGGTGTGTGTGTATATATATATAAGTCTCAGGGCATGGACTGTGGTGTGTGTGTGTATATATATAAGTCTCAGGGCCTGGACTGTGGTGTTTGTGTATATATGTAAGTCTCAGGGCTTGGACTGTGGTGTGTGTGTGTATATATAAGTCTCAGGGCCTGGACTGTGGTGTGTGTGTGTGTATATATATAAGTCTCAGGGCCTGGACTGTGGTGTGTGTGTGTGTATATATATGTAAGTCTCAGGGCCTGGACTGTGGTGTGTGTGTGTATATATATATATAAGTCTCAGGGCCTGGACTGTGGTGTGTGTGTGTATATATATAAGTCTCATGGCATGGACTGTGGTGTGTGTGTGTATATATATAAGTCTCAGGGCATGGACTGTGGTGTGTGTTTGTGTGTATATATATAAGTCTCAGGGCCTGGACTGTGGTGTGTGTGTGTATATATATAAGTCTCAGGGCATGGACTGTGGTGTGTGTGTGTGTGTATATATATAAGTCTCAGGGCATGGACTGTGGTGTGTGTGTATATATCTAAGTCTCAGGGCATGGACTGTGGTGTGTGTGTGTATATATATAAGTCTCAGGGCCTGGACTGTGGTGTGTGTGTGTGTGTATATATATAAGTCTCAGGGCCTGGACTGTGGTGTGTGTGTGTATATATATAAGTCTCAGGGCATGGACTGTGGTGTGTGTTTGTGTGTATATATATAAGTCTCAGGGCATGGACTGTGGTGTGTGTGTGTGTGTATATATATAAGTCTCAGGGCATGGACTGTGGTGTGTGTGTGTATATATATAAGTCTCAGGGCCTGGACTGTGGTGTGTGTGTGTGTATATATAAGTCTCAGGGCCTGGACTGTGGTGTGTGTGTGTATATATATAAGTCTCAGGGCCTGGACTGTGGTGTGTGTGTGTGTATTTATAAGTCTCAGGACCTGGACTGTGGTGTGTGTGTGTATATATATAAGTCTCAGGGCCTGGTCTGTGGTGTGTGTGTGTGTATATATATAAGTCTCAGGGCCTGGACTGTGGTGAGTGTGTGTGTATATATATAAGTCTCAGGGCCTGGACTGTGGTGAGTGTGTGTGTATATATATAAGTCTCAGGGCCTGGACTGTGGTGTGTGTGTGTGTATATATATAAGTCTCAGGGCATGGACTGTGGTGTGTGTTTGTGTTTATATATATAAGTCTCAGGGCCTGGACTGTGGTGAGTGTGTGTGTATATATATAAGTCTCAGGGCCTGGACTGTGGTGAGTGTGTGTGTATATATATAAGTCTCAGGGCCTGGACTGTGGTGTGTGTGTGTGTATATATGTAAGTCTCAGGGCTTGGACTGTGGTGTGTGTGTGTATATATAAGTCTCAGGGCCCGGACTGTGGTGTTTGTGTGTTTATATATAAGTCTCAGGACCTGGACTGTGGTGTGTGTGTGTATATATATAAGTCTCAGGGCCTGGTCTGTGGTGTGTGTGTGTGTGTGTATATATATAAGTCTCAGGGCCTGGACTGTGGTGAGTGTGTGTGTATATATATAAGTCTCAGGGCCTGGACTGTGGTGAGTGTGTGTGTATATATATAAGTCTCAGGGCCTGGACTGTGGTGTGTGTGTGTGTATATATATAAGTCTCAGGGCATGGACTGTGGTCTGTGTTTGTGTGTATATATATAAGTCTCAGGGCCTGGACTGTGGTGAGTGTGTGTGTATATATATAAGTCTCAGGGCCTGGACTGTGGTGAGTGTGTGTGTATATATATAAGTCTCAGGGCCTGGACTGTGGTGTGTGTGTGTGTATATATGTAAGTCTCAGGGCTTGGACTGTGGTGTGTGTGTGTATATATAAGTCTCAGGGCCCGGACTGTGGTGTTTGTGTGTGTATATATAAGTCTCAGGGCCTGGTCTGTGGTGTGTGTGTGTGTGTATATATAAGTCTCAGGGCCTGGACTGTGGTGAGTGTGTGTGTATATATATAAGTCTCAGGGCCTGGACTGTGGTGAGTGTGTGTGTATATATATAAGTCTCAGGGCCTGGACTGTGGTGTGTGTGTGTGTATATATATAAGTCTCAGGGCATGGACTGTGGTGTGTGTTTGTGTGTATCTTTATATAAGTCTCAGGGCCTGGACTGTGGTGAGTGTGTGTGTATATATATAAGTCTCAGGGCCTGGACTGTGGTGAGTGTGTGTGTATATATATAAGTCTCAGGGCCTGGACTGTGGTGTGTGTGTGTGTATATATGTAAGTCTCAGGGCTTGGACTGTGGTGTGTGTGTGTATATATAAGTCTCAGGGCCCGGACTGTGGTGTTTGTGTGTGTATATATAAGTCTCAGGGCCTGGACTGTGGTGTGTGTGTGTGTATATATATAAGTCTCAGGGCATGGACTGTGGTGTGTGTTTGTGTATATATGTAAGTCTCAGGGCTTCGACTGTGGTGTGTGTGTGTATATATATATATATATATATATATAAAGTCTCAGGGTCTGGACTGTGGTGTGTGTGTGTATATATAAGTCTCAGGGCATGGACTGTGGTGTGTGTGTGTATATATATATAAGTCTCAGGGCCTGGACTGTGGTGAGTGTGTGTGTATATATATATAAGTCTCAGGGCCTGGACTGTGGTGTGTGTGTGTATATATATAAGTCTCAGGGCATGGACTGTGGTGTGTGTGTGTATATATATAAGTCTCAGGGCATGGACTGTGGTGTGTGTGTGTATATATATAAGTCTCAGGGCCTGGACTGTGGTGTTTGTGTATATATGTAAGTCTCAGGGCTTGGACTGTGGTGTGTGTGTGTATATATAAGTCTCAGGGCCTGGACTGTGGTGTGTGTGTGTGTATATATATATAAGTCTCAGGGCCTGGACTGTGGTGTGTGTGTGTGTATATATATGTAGGTCTCAGGGCATGGACTGTGGTGTGTGTGTGTGTATATATATATATATAAGTCTCAGGGCCTGGACTGTGGTGTGTGTGTGTATATATATAAGTCTCAGGGCATGGACTGTGGTGTGTGTGTGTATATATATAAGTCTCAGGGCATGGACTGTGGTGTGTGTTTGTGTGTATATATATAAGTCTCAGGGCCTGGACTGTGGTGTGTGTGTATATATATATAAGTCTCAGGGCCTGGACTGTGGTGTGTGTGTGTATATATATAAGTCTCAGGGCATGGACTGTGGTGTGTGTGTGTGTGTATATATATAAGTCTCAGGGCATGGACTGTGGTGTGTGTGTGTATATATCTAAGTCTCAGGGCATGGACTGTGGTGTGTGTGTGTATATATATAAGTCTCAGGGCCTGGACTGTGGTGTGTGTGTGTATATATATAAGTCTCAGGGCATGGACTGTGGTGTGTGTGTGTGTGTATATATATAAGTCTCAGGGCATGGACTGTGGTGTGTGTGTGTATATATATAAGTCTCAGGGCCTGGACTGTGGTGTGTGTGTATTTATATATAAGTCTCAGGGCCTGGACTGTGGTGTGTGTGTGTATATATATATAAGTCTCAGGGCATGGACTGTGGTGTGTGTGTGTGTGTATATATATAAGTCTCAGGGCATGGACTGTGGTGTGTGTGTATATATCTAAGTCTCAGGGCATGGACTGTGGTGTGTGTGTGTATATATATAAGTCTCAGGGCCTGGACTGTGGTGTGTGTGTGTGTGTATATATATAAGTCTCAGGGCCTGGACTGTGGTGTGTGTGTGTATATATATAAGTCTCAGGGCCTGGACTGTGGTGTGTGTGTGTGTATTTATAAGTCTCAGGACCTGGACTGTGGTGTGTGTGTGTATATATATAAGTCTCAGGGCCTGGTCTGTGGTGTGTGTGTGTGTATATATATAAGTCTCAGGGCCTGGACTGTGGTGAGTGTGTGTGTATATATATAAGTCTCAGGGCCTGGACTGTGGTGAGTGTGTGTGTATATATATAAGTCTCAGGGCCTGGACTGTGGTGTGTGTGTGTGTATATATATAAGTCTCAGGGCATGGACTGTGGTGTGTGTTTGTGTTTATATATATATAAGTCTCAGGGCCTGGACTGTGGTGAGTGTGTGTGTATATATATAAGTCTCAGGGCCTGGACTGTGGTGAGTGTGTGTGTATATATATAAGTCTCAGGGCCTGGACTGTGGTGAGTGTGTGTGTATATATGTAAGTCTCAGGGCTTGGACTGTGGTGTGTGTGTGTATATATAAGTCTCAGGGCCCGGACTGTGGTGTTTGTGTGTGTATATATAAGTCTCAGGACCTGGACTGTGGTGTGTGTGTGTATATATATAAGTCTCAGGGCCTGGTCTGTGGTGTGTGTGTGTGTATATATATAAGTCTCAGGGCCTGGACTGTGATGAGTGTGTGTGTATATATATAAGTCTCAGGGCCTGGACTGTGGTGAGTGTGTGTGTATATATATAAGTCTCAGGGCCTGTACTGTGGTGTGTGTGTGTGTATATATATAAGTCTCAGGGCATGGACTGTGGTGTGTGTTTGTGTGTATATATATAAGTCTCAGGGCCTGGACTGTGGTGAGTGTGTGTGTATATATATAAGTCTCAGGGCCTGGACTGTGGTGAGTGTGTGTGTATATATATAAGTCTCAGGGCCTGGACTGTGGTGTGTGTGTGTGTATATATGTAAGTCTCAGGGCTTGGACTGTGGTGTGTGTGTGTATATATAAGTCTCAGGGCCCGGACTGTGGTGTTTGTGTGTGTATATATAAGTCTCAGGGCCTGGTCTGTGGTGTGTGTGTGTGTATATATATAAGTCTCAGGGCCTGGACTGTGGTGAGTGTGTGTGTATATATATAAGTCTCAGG